>NW_017672816.1:21842-141152 GCF_001879085.1 Nicotiana attenuata
TACTACAACAGGAGGGCCAAAATAAGACCACTCAAGGTGGGAGACTATGTCCTTAAAGCCAAGACATTAGCATCCAAATACCCAAGTGAAGGGAAACTGGGCACCAACTGGGAAGGACCCTACAAAATCACAGCAGTAGCCGGCAAAGGCGCATTCCAGTTGGAAACAATGGAAGGGAAAACACTCCAAAACAACTGGAACGTTACTCACCTTAAGTATTTCCACTTCTGAAAGGCGTCTCCCGAGTCGTACTCTTTTTCCCTTACCCGAGTTTTGTCCCAATTGGGTTTTCTCGGGGAGGTTTTTAACGAGGCGGCAGAGGGGACACTTGGAGATACTTGCGAAACAAGTTTATCATATCAACCTCTCCTTACGACCTCCAGGCCGACATGATAAAGGAACTGGACTAGCTTGATCTCCAATGTATGAAAGGCTACGGCCATCTCCAATGTATGAAAGGCTACGGCCATCTCCAATGTATGAAAGGCTAAGGCCATAAGTTATATTATGGCTAAGGCCATCGCCGCCAACGGTCGACCTAGATTCGACTACGGTGAGTAAACGACTCGACGACAGTCGAAGTCGCCCACATGGCTAAGGCCATCGATTATATTATGGCTAAGGCCATCGCCGCCAACGGTCGACCTAGATTCGACTACGGTGAGTAAACGACTCGACGACAGTCGAAGTCGCCTACATGGCTAAGGCCATCTATTATATTATGGCTAAGGCCATTGCCGCCAACGGTCGACCTAGATTCGACTACGGTGAGTAAACGACTCGACGACAGTCGAAGTCGCCTACATGGCTAAGGCCATCAATTATATTATGGCTAAGGAGATTCGACTACGGTGAGTAAACGACTCGACGACAGTCGAAGTCGCCCACATGGCTAAGGCCATCGATTATATTATGGCTAAGGCCATCGCCGCCAACGGTCGACCTAGATTCGACTGCGGTGGGTAAGTAACTCGACGACAGTCGAAGTCACGTACATGGCTAAGGCCATCAATGATATTATGGCTAAGGCCATCGACGCCGATAAGTCGACCCAGCTCGACTACGACGGCAAGTAACTCGATGACAGTCGAAGTTACGCACATGGCTAAGGCCATCAACGGTATAATGGCTAAGCCCATCGACGCCGATAAGTCGACCCAGCTCGACTATGACAGCGAGTAACTCGACGATAGTCGAAGTTGCGCACACCGCTAAGGCCATCAACAATATTAAGGCCGAAAATAAAAGGTACAAAAAGAAAAGAATAACAGCAAAAGTATAACTTCCATTATCATCCAAAAATACATGTACAAAAGGACCCATTTACGTCTCCAAATACAGCAAAACAAAATGAATACAAGTCCTAAGGGGCTTCGCCATTCTGTTCACCGCCCCCCGTCGGACCGCCATCTCGTCCACCGCCGTCATCGGCCCGATAGGCCGCAGAGATCCAAGAGCCGGATTCTAGACGGTTGACGTCTTCGGAGTTATAGCCCCCGGTCTGGGGAATCAGAACTATACCCACAAGTTTCACGGGCGACACGGGCTATGCGCCGTTGCTATTGAACCTCCACCTCAGTAGCTCAACCCGCAGCTAAGAACTCCTCGAATACGACCAATCTGGCCTTGGCGTACACCCACATGTCATGCGCCTCACGATGCGCATCCTCATCAGGCCTTGGTGCAGCAGTCCGCTTGAGGACATCAATCTCAGCCGCCTTGGCATCGAGTTCGGTGGTCATAGCGGCAACCTTGATCCGCAAATCAGCAGCTTCCACCGCTACCCCGCGGCCAACCTCCAACTCTTCTTCCTTAGACTGGAGAAGAGTCTCCAGCTCAATGTTCCGAGCCAGGGCGGTCATCAGCTGCTCGTCGATCTGCTCCAACTCGGCCACCCTCCGTTTCAGCTGGGCCTCCGACTGCTCCAAACCCTCACGGAAAACCCGAAATTCCGGGTCCTGCTTGAGTAGGTCCGCCAGCGCCTGATGCTTGACGCGGCACCGCCGATATTTCTTTACCACCTTGTTAAAGGTGGCTACCTTCCTTTGCGTTCGCCGCCCCCTCTCTACCTCCAAGATGAGAGTCTAAAAAAGAGGAAAAGGAGGAAAGGCAAGTCAGTATGCATCAAAATTTACTTTACGGTACATGAAGAAAATCAAAAAATACCTGCAAGGCCGCGCCGGCAACCCTCTGGGATAGTTCCCCGTCGCTAACCCCTTTTAACATTTCACGCTCAGCGGCCGCACATAGCAGGGTCATATCCGTTGCGGCCTGCTCGCTGTGTTGCAACAGGTTATACCCTCCTAGGATCAGAATTCGGCGGTTGGATCTACCTGCCGTCATCCCCACACGGGCCGGACCCCATGTTAACGCATCTGCATCCGCCTGGGCGGCCTTAGGGCCCACCCTCTCGGTATCATCGCCCGCTTCTCCAACGGCAGCCGACGAGCCGCTCTCCGGAATGCGTGTTGGGCTGGCGTCAAGAACTGCCCCCCTTGGGGAGCCGACCTCCCGAAACGGATGGCATCTGCATAAAAACTGGCCTTGACTCCCGATGGGGCTCGCTCGCGGCTAACAGCGATACACGAACGAATAAAATTATCAACCGACGTCTTTTCCTTTCCGGCGGCTCCTCGCTCTTAGAAGTCTCCTCCACAGCCCGTGGGGATGGCATTGAAGGAGTCGCTCCCCTCGTGGACGCCGCCACGGGCAGCGGTTGAGGAACCTCCGCATCGCCATCGCTGGGCGAACCACAGGGTATGTATCCATCTTCAGAACCAGTCCCCGCCCCAGGTGAGGTGACGACATTCTTTTTCTTCTTCTTAGGGGCGCTCCGACCTGCCAACGCGAATAAGTCAGGTAACAAGAACGTAGGGAACTCCCAAACCGTAGCCAAAGAATTACCTGACGAGTCGTACTGTTGAAGAAATGCAGCCCAGGTACGGCATTCCTCCGCATAAGGTATTATTCTTTCCACCCATGATTTAATGTCATCAGTGAACTGGGGTGGAGAAGCCCTCGCTGCGAATGAAAAAGGGAGAAAAGCAAAGAAATCACAATGGCCGTATGGTCAAAAGCGCAAGCAGTCCTGAATTCTACGAGTAGAAATACTTACGTTCTGGATTCCATCTTTCCGGGAACCCTTCGAGATTCGACACCAGGTACTCCGTCCTGATGTAGAAATATTTACGCCAAAAGCGGCGGTTGGGCTTATCATCGGCTTTAACAACCAAGCCCCTTGTACCACGACTTTTTAACTGCGGCATGGTACCCCTCAGGTAACCAGGGCTGAATAACTGTAAGACGTGGTGGACCGAGACGCTGCACTCAGCGCTGGCCGCATAAGTGGTCATAATACGGCACACCTTCAAGGTGTAAGGAGTGAGCTGAACCGGACACACATTGTAAAAACGGCAAAGCTCCTCCATCAAAGGGTAGATTGGAAGATTGTAACCAATCAAGAACGGGTACTCATAGAATGCGCAATATCCAGGCCGGTGCACATTGGTATAGTCCGTCCCGGCCGGAACCATTTCCACGTGGTCCGGAATATGGTGCGTCTCTCGAAGATCATCTAAATGGGATTGTAATAAAACGTTGTGCTCCCCGGGAAGGTCTGGGCTTTTAGTTGGAAAATCCCTGCGAACATGCATCTCCTTCGGAAGGACGTTGTCTACACTGAGAGGAACAAGGGCCTTCTCCGCCTTTTCCCCTTCACCACCGGAAGATGGCGGAACCCTAGACGGGGCATTATCTTTGGCCTTTTTACTACTCTGTCCATGTTTTGTCATGATTATACTATGTAAGAAACGAAGCACTGGCGATAGGAAGTGTGATTTCAACAGAAGTGGGAGAGTCCCTCACGAAATAACGGTTACAGGAAAGAAAGACAAAGGAGTAAATCAGAAAATGCTTTCCGAAGGCTTGAACGTTGAATCGAATCGAACCTCTCTCCTACTTATAGGGATAAGTTGCACAGAAATCGAAGAGTCATGATTCAAAACGTGCGCGGGAAACCAAAATATCACATCATCCTCTGAACCGCCTCGGGGGCAAATATAATAATGATGCATACAGGCGATGACGTCATTCCAAAAAGGAAGCCGCGCGTCAGTGGCTCAACAACGTCATATATTTCACCTCATTCATATTGCCGCCCCTGGTCGAGGTCAAATTCTCCTAAGCCGAGGTTCGCATTTCCGCCCATCGAAGACGCCCACCGAATGCGTCTCCAACGAGCGGAGGGACTAACTGTATAGGGTCAAATTTGACCCTCAGCATCTCTACGCCAGTGGGTACGCCCAGTGAGTGTACGCCGACTAACGTAGCGGGTACGACTCGGACGTGGGGACAAAAGCGACATCGTTTAGGACTCAGTGTCTTCACTAGGGAGACGTTACCTGTCTTTGTAACTTTTTGATTCTTTCGAGGAAGGTCTCTTATTATATAAAGGAGACCTTCACATTGTAAAAGGGGGATTCTGATCTAATACAACTCTCTCATTTTCTGGCTTTCTCTCTCTATCTCTACCTCAAACGAACATATCTTATTGAGTTCATATTATCACTTTGCAATACTAGATCTACGACAATAATATTATCTTTGCATCTCTAGGTTTATTATATTTGATTACGATTTACCCTCTTCTTACTTTTGATTGTTTTCTAGCTTACAAAGTTTATTGTTAACTTTTGAGCCAAACAAATATTTTTAAAAGAGTTACTAATACAAATATGAGCTCTAATTAATGGTTAAGAGAAATATGAGCTCTAATTAAGTAAAAAGTTATTGAATTCGTCCGATTCCATAGCTAAATTGTAGCTCTGCCACGCCATGTGAATTAATGGTCAAGAGAAGAAAACAAAACAAATGGACGACGATATTGATTCTTCTAAATTTCGAATTAATAAACCACAACGACACAGCTACCGCTAGCAATAATCCATTAACAGCTAGCATGTCCACAGAGTAGCATATTCTCACCTTTATTAATTTATCACACATGGGGCATAGTTTGCTGGCTGGCTTTGAAGCTAATAAAGATAAAGTAGTGGCTGCTTCACTGTTTTATCATTCAAAAGCAGCATTTGCCAATACACTCGAAGTACGTGCTACTATAATTATGGTGCAACATTTAATGAAGGATAGTTTAGTCTCACTAACTATTTTCATCTAGAATTTAGTATTTCTTTAATGAGTGCGCCAAAAGCAAATTGGTCAATTATTGTGGATCGGAGGGACTATAGTATTTAGTAAGCTACAATACTGTTGTCTTTCAAAGGTGATTCTCTGTCCAGTTAATTTCAGAGCACATTGGATCCTTTTACTGTTTAAGAAGATGTAAAAAATCTAAAATTGGTCCCTCTTCTCTCGCAAGTGGTACAGAAAATGTGGATTACAATAGCTAAAGCGTCGGTCTGTCTTTGTTGTTGGCATTGCATTTTTGGAGTCTTGATTGGCGGCTTTTCACCCTCAAGGCATCACTACTTGAGTTGTGCGGAAAGTTCAAAATTTTCATTTAAGTGGCGAAGCTAGATTTTGAGTTTTGAATTCCAGATAAAAGAAGCTCACTGGAATTTGGATAAATTACTTTTATATATTAAATGTTATTTAATAATAATATAGGGTCTGAACCAAAAATACTTCGTATATTTTAACGAACCCGTAAGCAGAATTGTTGCTCCAATCCCGGTTTTCAATTCACGAAGACACAAGAGGTAGCTGCCTACTACATGTTACTCTTCCTGTTTCATTTTTCTATCGTGGTATAAGAAAGAAATTTTTTTAAATTTGTTGGCTTAATACATACTATGACATTTGTGTTATAACTATAAAAAAATCTGTCATTAAATGTTAAATAAGACTTTTAAAATTACCAATCATTTTTCGAGATAAATTAATTAAAAAGGAAATTAACGCCAGTATTCCACGATTCTTGTTCTAGGGCACTAATTAGCTGCTCCAAATTAGTAAAAGTTTAACAAAGCACTTGGGCAAAACAGCAAGCCAGTGAGTGAAGATTCGCCAACAAATGTCATGCTAAGGAAACAAATACGCAGAAAATAGATTAAGTAAAATAGAAATTCACTTTGATTCGTCATTTTACAATGTCCAATATTATCCTGTAACCCAAGGCTAAAGCCCTTTTGCTTCGCCAACTTGTTATTCTTGTAACACAACATATAATTTTAAACTAATCTTGTCATTATGCCAACATCACTGATTGAGTTATAATAATTGATTAAAGTTGATAAAGGCACAAGGTCAAATGGGGCACACATCGAGAAAAAGAAAACGAAAGAAAACAAAGGAAAGAAAAGTATTGATACCATTCATGTGGCATCTATCATTACATGCAAATTAAATTTGTACTAAAACAAAAATTAACAGAATGTTGAAAAAATAGGACGAATGTCACTGATATAAAACCCCACCAATCCAACACTTCTCTTCACAGCTCTATCTTTTATTTCTTCATCAAAAAAATGACACGTGTCAAAGATTTCTTCGCCGGAATGTTGGATTCCGGCAAGAACGTTAATTTTTCCAAAGGAAAGAAGAAACTTTTCTTGGCCGTCGTTGCCTCAGTCCTACTCGTTGCTGCAGTTATCGGAGTAGTTGCCGGAGTAAAATCCCGGTCAAATAACTCCGACCACCACGCAGACATACAGGCCATTACCTCTGCAGCTCATGCCATTGTAAAATCTGCGTGTGAAAACACTCTGCACCCTGAATTATGTTACTCTACAATTGCAAGTGTTTCAGATTTCTCCAAAAAAGTAACTAGCCAAAAAGACGTGATTGAGTTGTCCTTGAATATCACTTGCAAGGCCGTCGAACACAACTTTTTTACTGTCCAGAAACTCATCAAAACAAGAAAAGGTATTACTATTAAAATGCATAACCCACTCATTCAAAAAAAACTTAAATTATCTAACAAAGTACACTTTTAATTACAATATTTGATTCTATTATGTCTTAACTTGCCCTTCGCGTGTAGGTTTGATTTCATGTTGTTAGCTTGAATACCATGTTGAACTGTGTGACTGATATATTTAGTAATTATTTAATTATACAGGTTTAACGCCACGAGAAAAGGTTGCGTTACACGATTGCCTTGAGACAATAGACGAGACTCTCGACGAACTCCACACAGCCATAGACGACCTCGAGCTATATCCCAATAAAAAATCTCTAAGAGAACACGCAGATGACCTGAAAACTCTAATAAGTTCCGCAATTACTAACCAAGAGACTTGCCTTGACGGTTTCTCTCACGGCGACGCCGATAAAAAGGTTCGCAAAGCTTTGCTGAAAGGTCAAAAACACGTAGAAAAAATGTGCAGTAATGCCTTAGCTATGATTTGTAACATGACCGATACAGACATTGCTAATGAGATGAAGTTGAAGGGTACCACTACTAATAGGTACTAAAATTTGTGTGGTCCGCTTATTTACTTAATTATGATTTTCAACATTATACAGTTATTTACTTAATTATATCTTCAATGACAGGAAGTTGAGAGAGGATAACAGTGAGTGGCCGGAGTGGTTGTCCGCTGGGGATAGAAGATTGCTGCAGTCTTCGACGGTGAGGCCGGACGTGGTTGTGGCGGCGGACGGAAGCGGAAATTTCAGGACGGTGTCGGAGGCGGTAGCAAGAGCACCAGAGAAGAGCAGCAAGAGGTATGTAATAAGGATAAAGGCCGGTGTTTACAGAGAGAATGTGGATGTGCCGAAGAAGAAGACAAATATTATGTTTATGGGAGATGGAAGAAGCAATACTATTATTACAGGAAGTAGGAATGTGAAAGATGGTAGCACTACTTTCAACTCCGCCACAGTTGGTAAGTTGTTCAGTTATTAGTACCCAGCTAGCTTCAAAAAAATTGTGACTTTTTTCTTCTGCTTAATTCCTTAGTTAACTACTAATACCGGGTAGAGTTAATTTAGGTCTGCGGCTGATTATCTCTAATTAGACTTATTGCTATTTTAACTAATCTTACTATTAGTAATTAGCATTGAGGAAATGGCATGAATGTCCTTAAACTGGTGGTTTAATGTTATTGCTATTGAAACTAAAAAACTACCTACTAATCTTTGACCTCCATCCTCTCATATTAAGAGTCATTTTCTCATTGAGGTGAAACAATATCATGTCCTGCCTAATTATTATGAAAAATTTAATGTAAATCATTCTTTAGGCCAGTGTATATAAGTTAAACCCATTTCAAAGTAGAAATCATTGTTTCGGAGATGGAATCCTGGTAAATGTGCTAATAATTCCACACACGAACAAAATAATACGTATAATGTTGCAAAGGAATTGAAGCAGGGATATGGCCATGTGGGAAGGTACTATTTAGGAACATTATCTTTTCTTTTGGGTGCAATTTAGGAACATTATCAGTCCCTACTCCATCCTAAAGTATAAAATTATTAATATGTTACATCACGTTTTTTAAAATTAAGAAAATTAAGCTGATCTATTCTCACTTGAAAATAAGAAAAAGTTCAATAATTTACCTTTAAAATGAGAAAAGAAGAATTAAAGTTCAGTACTTTTATTTGTTTGGTAGCAATTGAACAGAATTTAGTGTGTAGTCTTTATTTTTTACTCAATCTGGAAATCACGAATCTCACGTCTGGAAAGCAGTGGCGGAGGCAGGATCTCCACCAAGGGGGTTAAAAAATTTTTTTTTGTAACTAGTGGAAATTGAACCCATGACCTTATGTAAATTTTGTACCCCCTTGACCACTAAACTACACTTTTGGATTGTGTTAAGGGTGTTCAAAACTTAATATATAAAGGTAAAAAACAGATTTTGCCTTATATACACAGTATAATTTTTCGGCAAAGGGTGTTCGGATTGCGTCCCTAAATCCGAAGCAAATTGGAGGGACAGCACGATTTAGATTTGTCATCCACTTTGGCTAAATATATCTAGTCACAAGATTCTAGTGATTATATTTAGCAAAGGTTACCGTTCACTCGCTGCTGCTTTCCAGCTGGGAACTGACGTCTTTCCTCTTTAATACTTCATAACTTTTGACTTTTCTGTATCAATGAGGTCACCTCTTTCTTCCCAACTTAGAAAAGTATCATCTATTTTCTCTTATTTATTACCTTTGTGAAGATAGAGAGGCTGTTTCCAATAGACGTGGGTTCAAAATGGAAGGAATACTAAATAAGGGAAATATTGGGTATGTTGTTGTAGTAGTACTCTATCCGTTTCAATTTAGATGATGTGGTTTGATTCGGCACGAAGTTTAAGAAAAAAAAATAGATTTTTAAAAGCTTAAGGGGTAAAAGCTTTATAGAACCATGACATTTGTGTGGTTATAAAAGCTTCTTAAAATGAATAAAATGAAGTGTTTAAAGTTGGATTATTTCCAAATTTAGAAATATGTTATTTATTTTGAAACGGACTAAAAAGGAAAGTAACTCATCTAATTTCAAACAGAGATTTACTATATTTACTAGCTTTATGTAAGACTATCATATTACAAGGAGATTGATATTTTATTACATATAATTTTCTAATGGTAGCAAAGGTCCTTTTCTAATTGATTCCTTTGATTACGGTCCCGATAAGAATAACTCACCGGTACATTCTTAGCTGACAATAATAGTGACGCTCTCACCTTTTTTGTACTCTAGTCGCTTGGATATTTATTCGATTTCGACAGGGAAAGAACTAGCTGGCATTTGAAAATTCAAAATCTAACATATAGCATACACATTTATTACTCGTTTTATTTATGCATGTAGTTGGATGGAATTATTGACGAGTTGTCTCATACTTATGTGCAGCCGCGGTAGGTGAAAAATTCTTGGCCCGAGACATAACATTCCAAAACACAGCAGGGGCCGCAAAACACCAAGCGGTAGCACTTCGCGTGGGATCTGATTTGTCCGCTTTCTATAGATGTGACGTTTTAGCCTATCAAGATTCTCTCTACGTTCACTCTAATCGTCAATACTTTGTTCAGTGTTTGATTGCTGGCACTGTTGATTTTATCTTTGGCAATGCTGCTGCTGTATTGCAAGACTGTGATATTCATGCCCGACGTCCTGGTTCGGGTCAGAAGAACATGGTCACTGCTCAAGGAAGAACTGACCCGAACCAGAACACTGGAATTGTGATACAAAAATGTAGAATTGGTGCGACTTCTGATTTAAGACCAGTTCAGAAGAGTTTCCCCACGTACCTTGGAAGGCCGTGGAAAGAATATTCTAGGACTGTGATTATGCAATCGTCAATTACTGATGTTATTAATTCTGCTGGATGGCATGAATGGAATGGCAATTTTGCGCTTAATACTTTGTTCTATGGCGAGTATCAAAATACTGGAGCAGGAGCTGGGACCTCAGGAAGAGTTAAATGGAAAGGTTTTAAGGTCATTACAAGTGCAACTGAGGCCCAAGCTTATACTCCTGGCAGATTTATTGCTGGAGGTAGTTGGTTGAGCTCCACTGGCTTCCCTTTTTCTCTTGGTCTTTGAAATCATTTATTTCAAGTAGTATTTTGTTTTCAAGTTTTAGTGAAGTTTTTATGAGAAATGTTTATTTTGAGCCGAGGACGCTGGAGTATGCAGGGCAATGGTGTTTGGCTGATGGAGAAATAACAAGATTCATCAACGAATAGGGGTTGGAAATTTGCTTTATGAACTTCTATTGGTTCTGAGGAATTTTAGTGATATAGATCTAAATATTCCCTAATGTGTGTAACTATCCTATCTTAAAGTGAAAAGCCAAAAGAATGTGGAAATAAAAGAAGAGAATTTCAAAGTTCCATATACTTATCTTTGTCCTAACGTCTTACCCTGTTATTACTGTTTGCTTTTTCATTATTCTTCACTTAAATATCAAGTAATAAATTAATTTTTTTTAACAAATTAACATGTATTCATCTAAACTCTTGAGCACAGCAGCTTGTTCACGATTTAGGTGTGTTGCTAATTGTTCTATCTGCAACATTACTCAATGATTGAAGTCCAACTAACCACCCTCTTTCCAGCTTCCAAAGTTATTTATACCAGTCTGCCAAGTTTTTCAAAATACAAAATTGGCTCGTCGCAAAACTAATTTTATTCGCTAGCTAAAAAATGTATATTATATATATAATACACACACACATATATATATTTATCAGCTTATTATTTGTGGGAGCGTCTAAAAATAGACATTTCTCTACATTGTATACTCAGGTGTGTCCTAAAAGAATGGACAAGTTGAAATTTATTGAATAGTTGATTAGCGGAAAAAAGACACTGTATAGCTGATTAGCAGGCCCAGTGGCTATCAAATAAGTTGTGGGCTTATACATAGGTGTTTCTCTTTTACCTTTCTTACGAGTGGCACCATGCTCAATTGCACACCCATTTTGGGTTGAAGTAATCAAAAGCCCATATGTGAGAGAAAATATATCGTAAAAATTGCACGGGGCGTCCTATTTGGTCGTCCCCATTTAACCTATACCCATTTTTTTTAAAAAGTTATAACTTGTACCCACTTTTTAAACAACTTCAGCCCCCTTTCTCCTCCTCATTCTCCTCCTCAAAGTTATATCCGCCCTCAATCCGATAGACCACTCCTTATTGTGAAAATGTTCCAGTAATTGACATGGGCTGTGAAGATAGAAACCTTTTAGTTCATCAATTTGGTATTTCCTCGGAGTCATACTAGCTTTTATCAGAAAGAGAAGAAACGACATGTTGAGTACTAACTTTCCACCCCTGTATGTACTAACTTTTTATTCCACCATGCTAACTACCTTAGACAGGGGACTTGAGTAGAGAAAGAACGTTATAAGCCGCAATTAGCGGAGAATAGAGGCAACATAAAATGTGCTTGTCAAATGGGATCCACACATGCATTGCACCTACTTAACGCTTTGCTGTTTCCATGTGGACACTAAAAATGATCACGCTCTCCACCCACTATATATTACTACTATTTCTTCTATTATTCATCATAGTGTTGGATTTATAACAATTTCCGTTGGCTTAATTTTTAAGGCACACGGCAATCGGCATACGCGGCCCTTTCCTTCCATTTGCATTGACCTCCTTATATTCATTCTTTGTCTCACATTTGGACTTGCCGGCCGCGTATACGCATGATCCCAGCTGCTGCAGCATATTCAATCTAGCCGTTAATGATTTATTTAGAGACGAATTTATAATTAAAAATCAGTAGATACAGGATATTTTTGCACCTCGAAATTAACACCTTTGTATTTGTGTATTTAAACTTAATATGAATATGTATTTTGGTGAAAGTTTATTTTAGTATATCTCTGCTTTGGGTCAAAGTTCAAATACTATACTCTGTGCATGGTTTGCTGGCTCTCCATCACGCAATTGATGAGAGGCCAATGACCAAGTTATTTCACGTTGAAAACTTGTATTCAAGTTTGCCCCAAAATATAAGAAAATAGACAGCCCAACTAATATCATTATTTCTGCTTTGCAAAATTAAAACACAACTCAATGCATAGCTGTCACATGATAGGGATATTAATAAGGTTTACAATCTCAATATTCAAACTTAAGAGTTACAGAATATAAATGTAGTGTGTAATTTGACATGCACTTTTATTATAATTAGAGGGTGTTTGGATTGGCTTATTTTAAGTGTTTATTGGCTTTTAAGTACTTTTTTAGTTTGTGTGGTGTTTGACAATGATAAAAAATGCTTAAAAATACTTACTTTTAAGCATAAAAAATACGAAAATAAGCCAAAAGCCAAAAGTTAGGTATTACCAACTTATGGCTTTTGGCTTTTAGCTTAAAAGCTACACTTTTTATAAACCAATCCAAACACCCTCGTAGTGATATCACTACATTTTTATACTTGCAGATCCAGCTAGCAATTTATTGTCGTTGAAGTGTTATTGAAACTCATTCCAACTTCCAAAATAATCTAGCGAAGTCTTTGTCATCTTTGCCTACAGACATGCATTCGTTAAATTAGTTTGGGGTCTACCATTTTGTCATATACTCCCTCCGTTTCATGTTAGATGAGGTACTTTCCTTTTTAGTATGTTCCAAAACAAATGAGATATTTCTAAATTTGAAAATAATTCAACTTTAAACTCTTCATTTTACCCATTTAACCTTAATGAGAAGCTTTTATGGCCACACAAATGTCATGGCCCCACAAACCTTTTACCCCTTAAGCTTTTAAGACCACAAGTTTCAAAAGTCTTCTTTTTTTTTCTTAAACTCCGTGACAAGTCAAACTATATCATCTAATATGAAACGGAGAGAGTACTAGTTTTACTCCTACCATCCTAATTGTAGTCTAAAAAAGTTCACAAAATTTGAAATTTTGCAAGTGAACTGTGAAAGTGGAGATTTGGAATTTTTTATATTTAAAATACACTTTCAGACCACAATTCAACTAGAAAATTTTAGGCTCAAATTTTTGTTTTCTATTTCACAAACTAGCAGGGTTTATATATTACTCCCTATGTTTCAATTTAGATGATCCACTTTCCTTATTAGTCTGTTCCAAAAAGAATAACACATTTTTACAATTAAAAATAATTCTAACTTTAAACTCTTCATTTTACCCTTAATGAAAAGCTAATATAACCACACAAATATCATAGTCTAATAAAGCTTTTACCCCTTAAACTTTTAATAACACAAGTTTCAAATTTTTTTTTTTACTACATGTCGAAACGTCAAATTATGCAAGTGGATTTTACAACCCAACACCAAATAATAATTAAATCCTGTTGCTCATTCTGCTTCACGAAAGGACTAAGAAGACTGTAATCATGTTTTATGTTGGTTTAATAATAATAAAGACACTAAATTATTGCAGGAGTGAGATCTTAAATGCAGAAGCATCTAGGAAAAAGTGAAAGCCCATTTGTCTCCTAAAACTTTGTATAAAAATCACACCAGAATCAACATCAGTACATCACCTACGACACAAAAAGAAAAAGCTCTGTATACACACACTTTTCTAAATTCCAACTCTCACATTCCCATTTACAAGTTACAAAATCTGAAACATAAGCCTTAAAATTTCATTAATTTTCTTCTCTAATGGATACAATCAAGTCTTTCAAAGGCTATGGCAAAGTGGACGAAGTAGAAGAACAAGCTTTCAGGAAAAAAACACGTAAGCGTATCATTATCTTAATTGTCTCTGCCATTCTTCTCCTCATTGCAATAGTAGCCATAGTTGTTGGAACCCTTGTTCACAAAAATAACCAAAAAGACTCCTCCAACTCAAAGCAAATCCCTTCAACCACAACTACTGCCCAATCCTTAGAAGCTCTTTGTAGCGTAACTGAGTACAAAGATTCATGCTTTTCTAGCTTATCAAAAGTAGCAGCCTCAAATACATCTGACCCAGAAACGCTATTTATTCTTTCTTTAAAACTTGCTAAAGATTCTCTAGTCAATTTGTCTTCGGTACAACAAAATTGGTCCAAATTGACTAAAGAACCTAAAGTACAGCGCGCTCTTGAAGTCTGTGAGAGTGTATTTGATGACGCAATCGATAAGCTTAACGACTCTGTTTCATCAGTAAATGTAAACGAAGGGCAAAAGTTGCTTTCAGGACCAAAAATTGATGATCTCAGGACATGGTTGAGCTCAACATTAACAGATCAAGAAACATGTCTGGACGCACTTGAAGAAATGAATGCTACATTCGTGAACGATGTTAAGCTTTTAATGAAGAACTCAACTGAATATGCTAGTAACAGTTTAGCTATTGTGGTTAATATTTTGGGAATTCTTGGTCAATACAACATTCCAATTCACAGGAAATTGTTGAGTAATGAGGAAACGGGCTACCCGGAATGGGTTCGACCCGGTGATCGGAGACTTTTGCAAGAGGTTAATCCAAAACCAGATGTGACAGTGGCGAGTGATGGAACAGGAGATGTACTGACTATTCAAGAGGCGGTGAAAAGGGTGCCTAAGAAGAGTAAAGTAAGATTTGTGATATATGTGAAAGCGGGTGAATATGTTGAGACAGTGAGAATGGACAAATCTGTTTGGAATGTCATGATGTACGGAGATGGCAAAACTAAAACCATTGTTTCCGGCAGCTTGAATTTCGTTGACGGAACTCCCACTTTTGATACGGCTACATTTGGTAAGTTTTCATCTTTACCTCTAATATGCCATTTCACAAATTTTCCGTTAATTTCTTGCTATTTTGTTTGTCTAAAATCAAATTCAAGCGGTAATTTCACACTAAACACAAATGCATTTTAGTTTTTGTTACTTCATACCCGGGGAGAGGCGGGGTTGGATTAGGGTTGATCTTACATGACTTGCTGTTTATGTTGAGTCCACGCTCTCCTTGCTGTTTATCTTAGCCCCGAGCCTTAGATACTGGATATGTTATTGCATGTCATTTATCTTTTGGTTGTTATACTTCTGTTATTATTACGGTTTCTACTGGAGTTACTAATGAATTGTCTTTTCTTATTTTTTTTGTTTCCGTCTTTCTGAGCCGAGGGTCTATCGGAAACAGCCTCTCTGTCCTATCGGGGTAGGGGTAAGGTCTGTGTACACATTACTCTCCCTAGACCCCACTTTGTGGGATTTTACTGGGTTGTTGTTGTTGTTACTAACAACAATTTAGTAAAAGAAATTCAAAATTAATTGTTATTGAACTTACATGGTTAACTACTATATTAGACAACTGAATCATATTTTTAGTGGAATTATTTAGATCTTCCTCTTGTTTTAAAATTAGTGTAGCTGATTAAAAATGTACAAGATTAAAGGAAGGGTAAACTTTTTTGGTTGAAGAAAATGAAGTCTAAGATATTACAACAGTTTTATAGGTTTTTTGTCAAAGGGAGCTAGGTATAAGAAATTGACTCTTGTGTTTTCTTTCTTGCATTTCTTTTTCTGTTTTGTTTTGCGGCTATACCTCTTTAAATGTTTAAGCTCCTGTTTGATTATAGATTTTATTTTTTTTTTTATTTTTAAATTTTAAGAAAATATTGTTTGTTTACGAAATATGATTATATTTTGAGGAAAAAAATCAAAAAATTTAGAATTCAAGTAGTTTTTGTGTGAAATTTTTTCTTCCAAGCACAAAATTTTAACTTTTCTTCAAATAAAATATATATCAACCACAACTTCTATTTTGAAAAATTAGTTTTCCACACAAATTCAATAACTCTTTTTTTAAGTTTCAATGAAATTGTAGGTCCAAACTTAGCTAAGTATTATAAGTAGTTTGTATCTTCAAAATAATGATGTTTGTACTTGGAATAGTGAACGCGTGGATTCATATTAAGCTATGTTAGCATGTGGGGTAGACGGGCTTATCAAAACGATTCAGTGTCATCAGAATGCACATGGCTTTTGTTTTGTAGCCATGTGATTTGATGCCTCAATTTGCTCATCCATGTCAAATCACTTGCTGACTAGTGGGTTAGCTGAGACATTCACATAGTAACATGCTTATTAAAATAGCATCCTGTGTACATCATTGTTGATTTACCATTTGTTCCTGTCCCCTTTTGGATTTAGCCTGCCTTGTCACTTCTAGTGAATAATGAGAAAGAAAAAAGGTCTAGGACAGTAAAGAATTGGCTGCAATTTAAGCAGACCTGCAAATTTAAGGATCCCTTTGGCCATAGATTTTCTCAAGAAGAAAATTTTGAAAACAATGTTTGTTATTGGCAAATCACAAAATTTGTCCAAATACAACTTTAATTTCCAAATATATTTTTCAAGTTTCAACTAATTCTATGTAAAAGCGCTAGCTAAGTTGTCCAAAGTACCACTCTTAGTTGTCTATGTGTTGAGGTACAGTTAACAATTTTATCTGCTAAAGATTGGTTCAATTTGTAATTGTATCAGCTGTTGCTGGTAGAGGATTCATAGCCAGAGACATGGCATTCAAGAACACAGCTGGAGCAGCGAAGCACCAGGCCGTGGCCATGCGATCGCAATCTGATCACTCTGTATTTTACCGGTGCCTATTTGATGGCTTCCAAGACACCCTCTATGCTCACTCCAACCGTCAATTTTACCGCGAATGTGACATTACAGGCACCATTGATTTCATCTTTGGTAGTGCCGCGGTTGTTTTCCAAAGTTGTAAAATCCAGCCCAGGCAGCCCCTACGCAATCAGTTTGTTACCATTACGGCCCAAGGGAAAAAAGACCCGAATCAAAACTCGGGCATGTCTATTCAAAAGTGTGATTTGTCACCATTGGATGATCTAACTGCTCCAACATACTTGGGCAGGCCGTGGAAGCAATATTCGACTACAGTCATTATGCAGTCGAATATTGCTGCTTTCTTGCATCCTGTAGGTTGGATTGAATGGGTTCGAGGCGTGGAACCAGCCAACACCATTTTCTATGCTGAGTACCAAAACACAGGCCCAGGTGCAGCTGTGGCCCAAAGGGTCAAATGGGCTGGTTATAAGTCCAGTATCACACCAGCTGAGGCCGCCAAGTACACAGTACAGTCTCTCATACAAGGAGATACTTGGTTACCAGATACAGCAGTGGTCTTTGATTCCACCTTGTAAGACAGGGTTGCTTCTCTAGGAAGTAAAAAACTTCAGTTTCTTTTTGTTTGAAATCAGTTATTTTGCAATGTACTATGTGTATTCTTTTTCTCGCAACAACATTCTTTTAACCCACAGGAATATGCTTGTGAAATTAGCAGTCCATTATGTGAAGAAAACTAACACAGATGATGTAATTTGCAAGATTAAATCTCAGTAACAAATAGTTAGTTAGTCACACTATAGTGTTTATTAAAGAGAAAAATCGCTCTTCATGGTCCAATGGTGTTATGAAGGTATTGACATTTGGGCCATGTTCTCCAAAGACAACCTATAGCTTACTTTGGCCAAGTTTTTTGGAAGTCAAAAGTGGTTATTATCTAAAAAAATATTTATTTTAGAGATTTAAAGTGTTAGCTCAAGCTTTTAGAAAAATAACTACTTTAAGTAGTAGCATAAACTATTTTTTAAAAGCTCACAAAAAAATTTCCTCGAAACGCAAATTGTTTTTCTAATATAATACCAAAAGTATTTTTCAAATTGATTAGTCAACACAAACTATTACTCTCTAACAGCTCGTTTGGATGGTTGTTACCCAATGTATTGTATTGTATTGTTACTTTGAATACAATGTTTGTTTTGATTGTTACTTAAATTTATTGTACCGTATCGTTAAATCCGTCGTTACGTAACGACGAAAAGTGCCACTTTATGGAACGACGGATTTGGTGTGGTGGCATCTTTACCTTGCTTTTTTCTCTCCTTCCTTATTATTAAATAATCATATTTATCTTTTACCCTACTCTTTTATATAATAATTCTACTCCGTATCCTATTTTTTCTTAGTAAAATTGCAAGTTTATTCTTCATATTGTTGGTCCATGACATCATGAAACGACGGCAAACGATACAATCTATCCAAAAATTATATTCATCAAGCAATACAATACAATACTGTACAAAATACAATACGATACATTTATGAAACGACATGTAACAACAATCCAAACAAGTTGTAAATGTATTTTTTTTAAAAATTACTGATAACGGCAAATCACTTTTCTAAATAAGCATATTTTAGAAGTTTGGCCAAATAGACTAAAAGTCTTAAATTATCATGCCATAAAATATACCTTTAAACAAGCCGTTAACTATTTAGAAAAAAACTCAATAACACAACCACATACCCATATACACACACAAAACCTAACCCATACCCAACTACCCAAATAACCCAACCACACACCCATATACACACACAACCTAACCCATACCTAACTACCCAAACCCATTCCCACTTAAATTAAAATAGCTAAAACATCAAAACAAAACCCCCCAACGCCCAGCTTCTTCTGCCGCTTCTCTCACTACTTCTTCAAAAAACTTTTTTGTTTTGTTTTCTCTCAAGTTCTCAAATTCTTCAACTTTCTCTTGCTCAAGTTAATCTCAAGTCTCAATGGTATGTCCCTCTTGTTCTCTTTTCTTGTATATTGAATTTTCTTAGTATAATTCTAGTCGTCTTTCTCAAACAACCCCAAAATCCCATAGGTTTCTTTGATATATAAGTTGATTATGGTGGCTTTGGTGTACACGAAATTTGATGCACAATTTGGTTGTGAATTTGTGTTTGAAGTAGTAAACTATCATTCCCTCTACTTCATGTAAATTTGGGAGAGCCACCTTGTTCCACCATTGTTGAAATAAGAGAAGCAAAATTGATGCCTACAAGGTGTTTACTAAAATGCTTAAGAGAGTAAATTTGAGCACCGGTAAAGTCTAAGTAGCCGAGTGTAGTTGTATTTGAGTTTGGGCGAAGTGTGGGGTGTTTTGAGGGCGTTGTATCTTGTTGTAAATTTTTGTAAGTCATAGTTAGTATACTAAATGTAGTAATGTAGACTTTAGCTTTGTTATGCTTGCACCATAGTTAAGTTACGGCCATATTAGACTAATTGAATTGTATGGCATATGGAAGTCTTGAGTACCTATAGCCTTGTGATGACACATTGATGCATGTTGAGCCAATATTGTGATTCGATTACGCATAGCCTTCGGTTTTAAATGTGGGGTCCTCTTTGCCCCTCACAATGACCTTAGGCGAAATTTCTTGATACACTCTTGTCGTGCCCCCTTTTTCTCGCGAAATCGGGTTTCGACATTTCTGAGACAACTCCTTTCCTTTTGGGATGGGCTAAGGGATTTGAAGAGTCGCCACCTAACGGATTAAGGTGCGTTAGGGCACTTAGAGAAATCAACTCATATAACCAGTTTACATCACTAGAGATCGGGTAAGGGCTCGAAATTACCTTGAGGGGAAGGTGTTAGGCACCCCTCGAGGTCCACAACAGTGGGTCCCGACCGAACTTAAATTAAGCGAATTTTATTAGGGCAGGCATCGGGACCTATCAATTTGCCTACTGATTTTATTAAGCCCTGAATCTCGGCACTTTTAGGCAGCAAGGTATCACAGTTTTAGACCCCAGAATCATTAATAACCCTACAGATTTCCTAAGTGATCAACAGAATCCTATAGGCATGGTATCTACAACTGTTAATTATAGACCTATATCATGGTTTCTAAGCGAATTACTGATCTGAACTCGTAAGGACATGGTTTATCTCTTTAGATCCTACAGGCATGCTTTCTAAGTTGCAGAATTAATTTAACTCCTATAGACATGATTTCTAAGTGTTGACTTGATTTAAACCTCTATAAACATGATTTCTAGGTTCACAAACTGATTTCATTATGACATCTATTGGTTTAAATCCTGTAGACATGATTTCTAGGTTTGAAACTGATTCCTTTCATTCCTATAGGCATGATATCTAAGTTGAAGCTGATTTTATTTCCTATAGGCATGAAATCTATTAATCACATGTGGGCAGAATTTTAAGCAAATTGCCAGAAAAGTTTATTAATTCATGCAAATAAGATCCTATATACATGATCACTAATGCACGTTGAGATTGGAAATATATGTGGATCCTATGAACATGGATTTCTAATGCAGAATTAGCAAAAGACCTATAGTCAGTGTCTCTAGTATGCCAAAACTGTGAAAATGCAGAGTCACAAACATGTCAGAAAACATCCTATAAGTAGGATCTCTAAACGAGTAGTAACATTCACATAGTACAATGAACCTATAGGCAAGATTTCTATCCGAGTTCAACAAAGATATAAGAAAACCCCCCAATCTTTTACTAATAAGCCCCAAATTTGTTCATTACAGAGACTATTACAACCCGGAATGAATAAATTACATAACAGTATCCATTGCACTATAGGGAGCCTTCATAGGCCCAATATAAACCTGGGAACCAGGCCTTCAAACATAGCAACTTTGAAACATAGCAGTGATCCATTCACAACACCTTAAACCAGGTTTCAAGTGTGTCAAAGTTCCCAAAGAGCCTCAGGGACCCCGGACAATGCTCACACTAGAACCACACTCAAAGAAACAGTTCATAAAGATACCAGCCCCAATGTGTCAGAGTTCAGAGGAGTCTCAAGGACCCTAGGCAGTGCTCACACTGAGCGTGGTAGGAACCTAAAGGACTAAGAGTAGCAATTTGAAAACCGGTACATAGAGGGTAAGGGGACAGTTTTAGAAAAATAGCTAATTTTCAGAAGGGTAAGGGTAAGGGGGACAGATTTATAACCAGTGTATACAGAACAATAACAGAACTGCACAAACAAAACTCATGTTCAGCATTAATTCAACTAAGTTGATATTTGCTCAGACTAGATACTCATACCAGCATTTAAAGTAATCACAAAAGCAAGGATACTTGAACTAACATACAGAATTAGCCACACATTACATGCTTGCACTATCTAACAGTAGTTAGACATACAATTGAATTGGACAGGGTTTCACATTATTGGAGATAACTTAGTTTAGTATTATCACTAAGTGGAATCATACAGTCATATGGCAAACAGAATCATGCTGAAGATTGAAACAGATTAATCAATTAAAGCATGTAGAACATAATAGTAGGAGTTAAGGCATACCAGTTGAGAAGCAAGCAAACAGGAATACAATAGCAGTTAAAATCCAGAGAATTTGGCCTTGGCTTTCAGCCGGCCAAATAAGGGCCACTTAGTGCAGAAATCAACAAAAGGGAGTAAAGAGAGCTTAAGGTTTTGTGAGAATAGAGTGTTCGAGAATGGTAAAGTTGTTCTGCTTTTAGAGTTGTTCTAAAGGGAGTGAGGAAGGGGGTTTAAATGGCACATAATGAAGTAAACTAATAAGGTAAGGAACCAGTCATACACAAATAAGTTATGAAAATCAATTAAGGTCAGCATGAATCAATTAACAAGACAGAATCGAGTAAAGTCAGGCTAGTACTACTTGATTTAAGGAAAACCTTATACGAAATCAATTAGTAATTAAGTACTAGGTTAAATAAGGTAAGAACTAACTTCAAAATCAATTAGGAATCGGCTCCAATAATTAAAGCATAAAATCAGGCCAGTAGCACCAATTATTAATCACACATTAGTCTAAATAAGGTAAGAACAGGTAAAATCCAATAAGGAAACACCGGCACTAACGGAAAGCCCAATTTCAAATCCTAATTTAGGTAAGTGAAATTAATTAATAATTTATTAACAGAGTATAAGGCAAAGGGGCAGAAATAGTGCAAAGAATGGTCAAATAATCGAAACCTTAAGAAATACAAAGATACATAGTAAAATCAGTCAAAATAAATGAGTAAACCCTATCAGATACCTAGAGACGAAAACATTTAAGGGTTAAAACATTTTTGCAAAAATCTATTGAACCAAAACCCTAGTTTTTAGGATAAATAAAATTGATCAATAATAATAAAAGATTATAACATATAGAAATAAAAGTACTGAAATTTTAAAGGAGAAACACCAAAACAAACATAAAATCGTTTCAGATCTAAACAGATTCGACCAAAAATAGCCAAATTCATAAAAATAAATAGAAGTTGATCCAATATGGTTTGAACTAGAGATTTGAAACCCTAAAATACTAAAATATTCGTACTCACATGTATTAGGATGAACATAGACGGAGTCATCAAAGTATGAGAGACTTTGAACCAAAACCGGTTCGGGTCTCTTGAGATTCACATTCCATTTGAGGCAAATGAATCAAGTAACATCAAGGTTGAGTAACCGGTAGAGAGACGAAGCCAAATAAGGCAGGGAATCAAGAAGAGATTTCATGAATTAGAGGGAAAAGGGTGACGGCGGGGCTAGGGTTTTAGGGTGAGAGAGAGAGGAGAGGAGAGTATCCAAGGACGGTGGGTTGGGGGAAATGAAATAGGGTTTGGGTTTTTTTATATATTAAAAGGGTATTGGGGAATTTAGGGCCGTTGATCTTCTGAGATCAACAGCCAGGATTAGATATCTAGGTGGGGCAGGTTTAATTAGACAGGTATGGGTATTGGGTAGTTAGGTTAGGGTATTGGGTATTGGGTTATTGGGCTGATAGGGTATTGAGCTATTGGGTAGGTCCGAAAAAAATTAATAAAAAGGGCTATGTTTTAAACACCCACTTAAATTAATAAAATAATTTATAAAAACAATTAATATATGATAAAAATGCTATTTTATATGAAAATAATTTAAAATAATTACTTAATATTATAAAATATAAAAAAATTTATTTTCCGTGTAAATAATGTAATTATACATATTTGGGCTATTATTGCAAAGTTATTGCGATTATAGCATAAAGATACAAATTAAATTATGCATAAAATGATTATAGCTCAATATAAATATAAATGATAAAAATTAAGCAATAAATCATTGTAAAGTTATTTGTGATGCAATTAGTAATTATTTAGATAATAAAATGCTGGAATAAATTAATTAAAATATTTTTAAAATTACAGAAAATTAAAAAATACTGGTTGATGCTCATGCACTATTTTGAAAGTATATATGCATTTTTAAAAATATATGAGGAAAAAATTGGGGTATCAACAGCTGTCCCTCTTTACCCGAGAAGGATGAAAGAGTTGTCGGGTAAAGAAATGATGACCGATTTTGACCGAATGGGATATTTGAAAAATGTAGGCCGCACCCTGGTCTCTGAGGTTCCTACATATCCCTGGTTTTACAGGAATCAGGCCATGTGTAGTTCTAGACCCAATGGTGAATGGAACCGATGGAGTTGTTATAGGAATAATCGTATGTTTTGATTCTTTTGGGTAAGACAGTACCGTATGGATTTATGCGGAGTCATGTATGTGAATCTGAAACGTAAAGGATGTATCACAGGGCAGGTATCTGAACGGTCATGGGGTAAAGGCGAGTAATTGATGAGAATCGGTTACGTTTGGGATAACAGCAAGGTAAAAATGGTATGAGTGGAAACCGGAGCGAAGGTTGCTCCTGTTTGAAGAACGGTTACCTCCTGGATTTCCTGCAAAACTTAAAACACGATGTATGTAAATATATAGATTACTGCGAGAATTTAAACATGATGCAAATTCCCTTTGGACTGTGAAGGTTGTCTTTGGACAGTGAGGATGGCGTCCTTAGACCATCACGTCCCGGGCCATGAATCATGAGATAAGGGATTCGCCGGCCATGAAATGATGTTTTCGGGCCATGAGAATGGTGCCTCTGAACCATGACGCCTTTGAATAATGATGTGCAGTATTGAGAGATCCTCAGGCCATGACATGGTGTCTTTAGGCTATGAGGATGATGCCTTCGGACTATGACGCCTTTGGACAAGTTGGCTATACATCAGCCCATGAAGTGCAGAGACATGATACCAGAGGTAATAACAAGGCAAAGCTTAGTCTTGTGCAGAGTTTTGGGGGCAGAGCTTAGCCCCGAGAAAAGAGGATAATGCAAGGTTTAGAATAAAGCAACACCTATGCAAAGGGAGACAATGCTTAGTCTCATGAGAAGGCAGTGCTTAGCCTTATGCAAATGGAGAGGCAGGGCATAGCCTCATGCAAGAATTGAGACAGGGCTTGGTCTCATGCAGAGAGAAGGCAATGCTTAGCCTTATGCAGGTAGGGAGGTAGGGCTTAACCTCATGCAAGGTTTGAGACATGGCTTAGTCTCATGCAAAGAGAAGGCAATGCTTAGCCTTATGCAAATATGGAGGCAGGGCTTAGCCTCATGCAAGATTTGAGACAAGGCTTAGTCTCATGCAAAGAGAAGGCAATGCTTAGCCTTATGCAAATATGGAGGCAGGGCTTAACCTCATTCAAGGTTTGAGACAGGGCTTAGTCTCATGCAAAAAGAAGGCAATGCTTAGCCTTATGCAAATATGGAGGTGTTGATACCCAATTTTCCCCTATATTTTTAAATATGGAAAAATACATTCCAAATAGCATATATATGCACATATAAGCATGCCCAAGGTTTTTATTATTTTTTCCATAATTTTAAAGGTTTAAATTAATTTATTTTCTCCCTTTTTATCAGTAAAATCCCCAATAATTATTTCCAAAATTATTATTTTGATAATTCATCTATTGGATTCTATATTTATGCCAAATTATGGCTAAGATAATTTTTATATATTTTTTGCAATTACATTTAGTATTTTTAAAGCTAAATTACACAAAATGTTAGCCCTTTTAAAATATAATTATGTTTTATATGCATAAAATTGGATCTTGTATTTTAAATTGCTAATTATGTATCCTAAATCATTTTAGCATTCTAAATTATTTTTTCAGAAATTATCTACTATTTTTATAAATTAAATAGGGAAAATTGGCTATTTAAATTATAGCCAAATTGGCTTTCAATTATAGCCAAAGCAGGACCCCAATTCCTAGCCCAATTTTACAATTAAAACCCGACCCACACACTATTGACCCATAACCAAACCCGGAACCCAACCTACCCTTTTTAATCTCGACCGTTGATCTCCCAGATCAATGGTCCACGTTATTTCTTCCCTTTTTTAATCCAACGACCCCCCAAACCCTACCCCATTCTCTCATTTGCACCGCCCTTGAATCTCTTCCTCTCCAAATTCTCCGTGAGACCTAACTCAAACCCTAATCGCCGTCACAGCGTGAACCCCTCCTACGATGATTCTACGTCTTCTCCGATCGGGCCTGGTCTTCCACACGCCATGGATCTTCGATTTCTTGGATCCTTGAGATCTTCTCAAGGGAACCCCAACCGGTTCCTTTTCGAAACTTTGTTTATCAGCCTGTCTCAGGCCATTTTCCATTTGTGAGTGAGAACTTCTTCTTGTTTTATTACGGATCTATGGGTTCTTGACCTATTTTATCGTCTCTACTACTTTTCTGGAAAACCCTAGCTTTAAATCCTCCGATCTTTTTAGATTTGTGATGGATCTATATGTCTTTAAAGGTTCTCACCTGTTTTCCTCAAAAGATTTCTCTGATTTCAAACGATTTTCTCATTTTCCAGACTAGGGTTTCAAAACCCTTTTGCAAAAAACGATTCCTTTATGATTATTAGCAATTACTTTGTGATTTTTAACATGTTTAAACATCACTTGAGTCTTTCCTTTTGCTCGATTTATTTTGATTAAGAAACCCAAATACTTCTGGATTCGATTTGAAGTTTGAGTCTGTTTGCGATGTGTTCTAGGTTTCATGTATGGTCTATATGCTCTTGCGCTTCCTACTCTAATCCGTTCTTAGGGTTTCTCTGATTTTGTTCAAACATGTTATTTATCGTTTAATAGGTCCGACTATTTGTTTTATTGATTGTTCACATGATAATTTATATTGATTTTTGCGTAATCTCCTTAGACCTGCGATATCTCCCCTGAATCTGTGATTTTGTGTATTTTCCTTGTAATTCTGTACTAATTTTTCGAATTTCTTCCTTACTATTGTGATACTTTCCTTAGTTAGTGCTGATTCCCTATGATTTTCGATCTCATTCGTGATTCTTTGAACTAACTTTCAGAATTAAAATTGTACTCTACCTTATTTATGTGCACAAATATGCTGTTAGTTATTTAACGTGTACTTTCCTTACTTGAAAATATTCTGTAAGTCCTTATTACATGCCACATGCTTTTACTACTCCTACTAGGGTAAAATCGGTCTTATAAGTAATTCTTTTCCCTGTTTGATAAAACTTGTACCCGTTTGAACTATGACTCCCTAATTGAAGGAAGTCCGGGTCTTTAATTGATTCTGATTTGTATTATTTCTATAATTGTGCTAAGTCAGTACCTATTACCTTATTTTGCTGCCTGTTCTAAAACTATAAATACTCTACCCTCTCTTTGGCATAAGGGAGGAACAATTACACTGTTCTGAACTCTCTCTTACACACATACATACTCTCTTACTTGATACTCAGTTGGCTGCAAGCCAAAACTGAGTGATTACATTGCTATACTGCTCTATTGTTCTACTACTCTACTGCTCTACACACTACTGCTCTACTTCCCTTCATTGTACTGCTCTTCACTCCTCACTCTGCACCTATTCTCTCATTTTTACTGGTATGTTTTCAGTTTAACTTACAACCTCCAAAATAATATGTCTCTATTTGTATTGCACTTCCTTTTGTTTCTCTTATGCTTCTACTTGTGGTTCTGCTGCCTCCCTTGCAATTAGCATGCCTATTTTGCCATGTGATTACCCTGTAATTCAGCATGTCTACTGCTTTCTTACATTTTCTACTACTATTTTGCCCTACCCCCTAACCCCAATACATTATAAGCATGACACCTAGTTACTATGTGATCTTGAACCCTTTCCCCTAAACCTAATGTGTAACTCTGTTTAGCATCCCTTAAATCTGATGCTGTTAAGGTCATGGCATGAATACTTTGTGATAGACTATCGCTGTGACTATTTAAGTTCTGTAGTACTTCTCTGGTGTTAACCTGTGTGCAAATATGCTTTCGCATATGAACTACTTGTCCCCAATTCCTTCTTTCCCTGTTTGTGTTTGAACTATGTATGTTGATTTGGCCTTGAGTTGTTGATTGTCCTGTTTCTTTTTTTCTTCAAGCTGGTTTTCACTAAGGCAAACTCTTCTATTGCCTTCCAAAACTTATTTCAAACTAATCATTGTCAAAATTGTTTCCAACTCAACTCTTTTAAATCTATGTCAAGCACTATCACATATACTCTTAGACCACTAGGTTCTGCCCCTTTTGTGTGAGCCTTTCCTTGGGAACCTTGAGTTCCCTCTGAACTTGGACACGTAAAAGCTAGCCTTTCCACACTGCACTTATTCTGTCTTGGTTATGCAATCTGGGTGTGAGCACTGCCCGGGATCCCTTGAGGTCCTTAGGGAACTCCGACACACCCAGATATGAGAAAGGCTATGGAACAATCTTGGCACTTGAGGTGGTTTATTATATAACTCAGGGAGGAAGTCCTAACCCGGTGGTAAAAGTCTGGGCCTGTTCAGGCTCTCTATAGTGTAATTTTTACTTTTCTTATGTAATTCATTCACATGGTCTGTAATAATTTGTAAACGAATATTGGGGTAACTAGTGAAAAGGGCAGGTATTTACATGTTTGTGGGGTAAGGCGGGTAGAAACCATGCCTATAGGACTTTACATTTCACTATGTTTGGCCTTACCATGTTAGAAATCATGTTTAGTAGGATTTTACTATACTTGCCTTACCATGTTAGAAATCATGTTTAATAGGTCTCAAAATCAGTTTCACAAATAGATTCCATACCTATAGGATATAATTTAATCCAGCTTCTGTTATAACAAGTGTTACATGTTTTCTTTCATTGGTCATCATGCCTACAAAGTTTCTGAAATCAGTGTTAAACAACTAGATGTCATGCCTATAGGGAATAACTCTAGAAATTCTGCCTATAGATCTTAACTAGTTTAGTTAAATAAATCAACCAGTCCACGTTTTAGTTCGTTTCGAAACTGGTTTAATTAATGGTTTATTTTCTCTAAAACAAGTTCTTTCAGAAACTGCCTTGATTTGTCATTAGATATCATGCCTATAAGGATTCAAGAGTCCGCTTTAAAAAACCTGCCTTGTTTCACTATATAAAATGTAGTCATCTGTATTCCGCGCCTAGGCAAGCCTTAGGCAATCAACTCTAAATAAAACCAGAATCGTCTTTGTGATTAGTGTTTAACTGTGAACGTGTTAAAATCAGTAGGCAAGCCTGATTCGGACTTCTTTTCTGAGTCATGTAATAAATCTGGTCCCACCGTTATCACTTAAATACCTTGTTAGGATCTGAATTTAGGCCTTAATTGTGCATGAGTCATGCTGCCTATGTGCATTACTTGTGGAGGTATATCTGAGCCTTCTATCTGATTTCTGTGTTTTACCCCCTAAATGCAGTCCTATGTGTTTTTTTTTGTCGCCTAGTATTTTGCCCTTTAAACCTGAGGGTCTGCCTAGAACCCCCCCTATATAGGATAGGAGTCCTAAATTCCTCCGGGACTGATAGGAATGGATGGGTAACAGCATGCAATAGGGGTCGAGATCAACCCTCGCTTTAATTACCTTCACGGGGCGGGAAAGGGTAGATATGGATATGATGACCGGTGCGCTAATGCCACGCGTAGCCCCTTTTTAAGGAGTGATTACCGGGCATTGTACTGATGTGATCCTATAGGCTAACCAACCTAGGACACTCCTTTACATTCACAAATACGCTTAGATTGTACTTCTTTTCATTAACTATTTTTTTTCAAGCATCTATGTATTTAAACTTAAATCCCCTACTATTTGTGCCGTACTTGTGTATTTGCTAATTGTACAAATTCACACAAAAACTGTCTGGCTGGGAACCACACTAGTGGATCCTGAGGGGTGTCTAAATCCTTCCCCTTAGGATAATTTCAAGCCCTTACCCTGTCCCTAGTTGTCAAACGTAGTTATAAATGAACCCTATAGTTGCCCTAACGCACCTTAAATCGTTAGGTGGCGACTCTTCAAAAATGCAAACCCCTTTCCCAAAAGGAACGAGTTGTCTCAACCAAAATGTCATAAACCCGATTTCGCGAGAAAAAGGGGGCGCGATAGCATGGCGACTTTGCCGGGGATTTTTAGGCTTTTACCATTTCATACCAGTTTTTGTGAATTTGTACCCTCCTTATGTGCAATTATTTGTTTAATTCCTTTAAGCATTTAATTTCTTCTTCAAAAGCAAAACTGACATATCTTTCTTGTTTCCTTCCTTTACTGCTGCTTTAAATTATAAAACTGCTGTATTTATCGCTTTCTTAACGTGCAAATACATGTCAACATGCTTTTAATTATTGCATAATCATGCTCAACATCATAATCCACTCGTGCCAAACAAAATACTATAGCAATGCTTGATGAGTGGTTGCGCCCTTCCTTTATCATTACCCCCTAAATTTGGAAAGGCTTATTTGTTGTAAAACTAGTCGATCAGCGGTGCAGTCAACGGTTCCGTGCCTTCCCCCTTGAGTTATCCGCTCAAGGGTACCAGTCTAAAATCCCGTAGAAACCTTACTCTGTTTAAATTGTGCATGCATCATGGTCAAACCTAGCCAGGTCAGTTATGTTGTCCACATAATGATCCTTTAAGATAGCCTTGTCCAAAAGTCCACTGGGTTTCCCTAAACCCAAATGGACATCATCATGTTCTGTGCATTTATTTGGAGAACTAAATGCTTCATGCTAATTGTTGATGTTAAATAGTCGAGTCTGGTGGGGGTAAGGGCCTAACCTTGTTTGTCTTGCAGAGATATGAGGCACAAAGTCCCCAGATTCGGCATGGTCACCAATATCCACCCAAGATTGCTGAGTTGGTGGGAAGATTTGCATTCTAGTGACAAAACCCTCGTCAGAAAATATCTGGGTAATCTACCATCCCTCCTGGAGATCCAACCTAACAACATGATAATAGAAGCTGCTACCTTATTTTGGGATTGTGAAAGGGCCGTGTTCCGCTTTGGGGACATAGAAATGACACCTTTGCTAGAGGAGATAGGAGCACTGGCCGGTCTAGTGTGGGAAACCCCGGGTTTGCTAATGCCTGAGAACCGCACAGGCAAGGGTTTCTTAAAAATGACGGGTTTGAAGAAGAACGCAGAATTGGTACACCTAAAGGAATCGTACATCCCTTTTGACTACCTGTATGAAAGGTACGGTCACAGCAAATCATACCGTACCTACCATGACGAGTTTGCCATCACGTCCTTGGGACATATCCATCGTAGGGTTATCATCTTCATGTTTTGCTTCCTGGGTCTGATCGTGTTTCCAATGAAGAAGGGGAGAATCCATACTAGGCTGACTATGGTAACCAAGACCCTAATGGAGGGGATTGGTGGGCAGACATTCAGCATTGTACCCATGATCATTGCAGACATATACCGAGCCTTAGAAAAATGTCAACGAGGAGCGAGACACTTCGAAGGCTGCAATCTACTACTTCAGCTTTGGCTCATGGAACATCTCCAAAAGGGCGAATACCGACAAGAAATTCAGCGAAGGGCCTGGGATGATCACATCGCTTTCCACCATCCAAAGCGAATGAATTACATCCCCGACATGTTCGCTCAGCCTGAGAATACCAAAGGATGGGTTGAGCTCTTTGATAATCTGACTGAAGAACAGGTTCAATGGATATTCGAGTGGTTTCCGATAGAGGAGTTCATCGCCCGATCCAGAGATGCACCTTTCCTGATACTGATTGGTCTAAGAGGAACATACCCTTACGTCCCTCTTCGAGTTAAGAGGCAAGTAGGTAGGAAGAAAGTCATACCTAGGGTCGACAAGATGAGCCATCTTCGAGCTGACTTCCAAAATGATAACAGTCCCCACAAGTGCCAAGCCCAGCACATGCGGCACTACAAGATCGAAATGGGGAAAGACACCATCGAGCCAGACAGATATCATGCCGGTTGTACCCCTTTCTATTCTGGTTAGTTGGAAGACAATTGGGATGGTCTGGGCCAGCCAGGGTTCGTTCAAGGCCACAGTATTATAGATGAAAAAGCCGAGGTGCAAGTCAAATACAACCAGTTGCGCAAAAGGATCCGTGAATGCCAGAATGAACACCACGAGATACAAGAGTCCAACAAGAAGCTGATTGAGGAATGGAAAGACATGGCTATCAGTGCCAACAAAAGGCTAGGGTACTTGGAGCGAGGCATAGTAGAACTAGAGGGAAAATTTCTCAAAAGGGTTGAAGACTGTCAAAAGGCTGAAGGGACCGAAGGTGGACATCTAGCCAGAGCATACCTGTTGCTGGGACTTAACGAATTGGGAAGCTGTTCGATGGAGCCAAGGCTGCCGAATCTGGGGAAGGTCCTTCTGGGACCAAATAGATAGGAATTTACTTTTTCGCTTTATGAATGTAATAAGGCCGATGGCCATTAGTGACTTTTATTTCTTTCTTATTTAGTGTCGTTTTGGGGTTCGCCTATTTTTTATCAATAAAATGAGGCATTTAGCATTAAAAGTTCTCCAAGTCTATTTGTCGCTAGGCCTACCTCGGGCACAAAGAGGTTCCCATATTAGGAGACGCTTTACATTCCGGCACTATGTGTTTAAATATTGCAATACTTTTTATGAATCCTCACTGACTTGATTACCTTTTGTTTTTATTTTTTGTTTCCTTTCTTTTATTCCCCTCCCCAATGGTTAGTTCGTGCACTCTGGCAGCATCATCTTATTTCACCAGATCCAGGGGCTCTCCACCCACTCCTCCTCTTAGTCTCTCTAAAAGCAAGAACAAAGGCAAGATGGAAGATTTAAACAACATCAGGAAGGAGAATACAGCTGAACGGGCAGAGGCCACTGATGGCCAGGGTATTCGGGTTCCTAATGAGAATGTGTCACAGCTTGAACAGAAACTGTTGAAATTCCAGGAAGAGCTCGATCAGGTTCGAAATCTGGCAAACCTGTCATTTTCCCTCAACACCTCAGATATCAACTTCCCCAACACTCAAAACCCTACACCTCCTCAAAATATCCCAAAACAGCAGAATCATCCCGCACCTCAGCATTACGCTGCTTTACCAAAGAACCAATGTAATACCTGCCATACCCCAAACAACACTCCACTACTCATCCCAAAACCTCAGAACTCTACAAACACCCATACACCAAGCCACCATAACAATCTTATCTATGTGGAGACCATGACACACTCCACCCAACCTATCTCATACACACATGAGTCTGATGAAAAGGATCTGCTTATCAGGAACTTGGCCGAGGAACTTAGGAAACTGACCAGCCAGATTCAGGGCGTCGAGGGAAGCAAAGGAATCGAGGGGATGAACTATGAGGACCTTTGCATACAGCCTGATGTCGAACTGCCTGAGGGGTACAAACCTCCTAAGTTCGAAATGTTTGATGGTACGGGTGATCCAAGGGTCCATCTGAGGACATATTGTGACAAGCTGGTTGGAGTAGGGAAGGATGAAAGGATCCGCATGAAGCTGTTCATGAGGAGTTTGAAAGGAGATGCATTATCTTGGTACATCAGCCAAGATCCCAAGAAGTGGTCAAGCTGGGTGGGCATGGCATCTGACTTTATGGACAGATTCAGGTTTAATACAAAGAACGCGCCAGACGTGTTCTATATCCAGAATTTGAAGAAGAATCCCATGGAGACGTTTTGCGAGTATGCTACTCGCTGGAGGTCCGAAGCTGCTAAGGTCAGACCCGCCTTAGAAGAGGAGCAAATGAACAAGTTCTTTGTCCGGGCTCAGGACCCGCAGTACTATGAATGACTGATGATGATTGAGAACCACAAGTTCTCCGACATTATCAAATTAGGTGAAAGAATTGAAGAAGGTATTAAAAGTGGTATGGTTACAAATTTCGAAGCCTTGCAAGCTATAAATAAGGCTTTACAGTCCGGTGGTGTGTCCAAGAAAAGGGACGTAGGGGCCGTGATGGTTGCACAAAGGACCAAGTCTCCCTCAAGCACCAAACTTACCCAACACCTCCACTCACATACCAGCCAACCCCAAATTACCAAGCACCCTCACCCTCGTACCAAGCTCCGACACCAACTTATCAATCATCTCCACCTCTTACATATCAACCTACTTCACCCAGATACTCCCAACCCGCTCATGTCTACCAAACTTATAATGCTCAACCATCCCAGTATTAATCACCCCCTGCACACCAAAATTTCCCTAGACCCCGAACTAATTTTGATCCCAAACCTCCAAAATAATATACCGCCATAACCGGAACCCATCGTCCAGCTGTATGAAAGGCTCAAAGCTGCTGGTTATGTCACCCCCATCCTTGCTGCAAACCCTGATAATCCTTCTCAATGGGTCAACCCAAACAAGTCCTGTGCATACCACTCCGGCATGAAAGGGCACACCATCGTTGAATGCCGCTCTTTGAAAGACAAAATACAGTCTCTGATTGATAACAAGATCATTGTGGCAAAGGAACCCGCTCCAAACGTCCGCAACAATCCTCTGCCAGACCATAAGGGTGGAGGTATCCACATGATTGAAGTAGAAGATGATTGGGATCCCGAGGGATCAATCGGGTTGATCGCAGAAGGTGATGACCCAAAGAAAACGACAATTACTCTCAAACCAATCATAGTCCAGATCCAACCGTCTGAAAATGCTGAGGTGAATATGTCTATACCTCTTGAGTTTGAAGCAGCACCACCCGCAAAAACATCGGTACCAATTGAGGTTGAATTCGTGTCTCCGGCAAATGCACCCGCACCATTTGAGGTTGCAGTCTTGCCACCCAAGGAGCATGTTCCATTCGAAGTGGCGATGTCAACCATGCCACCCTTCTATACAAATGCTATACCCTGGGACTATACAGCCGAGGCGAGAAGGAAGGGCAAGGTCAGGATTGAAGAAACTGTCGCAGCACAGGGTATGACAAGAACTGGTAGAGTCTATACCCCTGAACATCTGGCTGAATCAAGCAAGCAGGCCTCCAACCGGTCGCCTCTCATTGGGACAGGTCCGGACGACCTTTGGAGGAAAATACAGGCCAAGGAATATTCGATAATCGACCAGTTAAACAAGACGCCAGCATAAATATCCATTCTCTCTTTGCTGCAAAATTCTGAGACGCACAAGAATGCTCTGTTGAAGGTGCTGAATGGAGCGTATGTACCAAATAACATCACTAGTGGGGAAATGGCTAATATGGTAGGACAAGTTCTGGAAAGCCATAAGATCACCTTTTATGAGGACGAGCTGCCACCTGAAGGGCTGGGGCACAACAAAGCACTGCCCATCACCGTGCAATGTGAAGATTATTTCATCACCAGGATCCTGATCGATGGAGGTTCTAGTCTTAACATTTATCCGCTGGTAACACTCAAGAAGTTGGGCAAAGGGCTGCATGAGATAAAGGATTGAGCCATCAATGTGAAAACCTTCGATGGTTCTCAGAGATCCACCATTAGTAAGATTAGTCTATGCTTGCAGATGGGACCAACCTGGTTCGAGGTCGATTTCCAGGTAATAGATGTACCAGCGTCTTACAACTTGCTGCTGGGACGGCCATGGATCCATGCTGCTGGGGCCGTAGCATCAACGTTGCATCAGGCAGTAAAGTTCGAATGGAATCACCAGGAAGTGATCATTCACGGCGACGGTAGCAACCCTATATACAGTCGCCAGACTATTCCGGCGATCGAGGGAAGAAGGAAGATGGGCGGAGAAACTTACCACCACATTGAACGGGTCAATGCTATCGCCAAAGACAAATGGTGGGATAGCAAAATCGAGAGTATACTGAGTTGGAGTGGGTACGAACCTGCCAAAGGGCTCGGCAAGAACCTCCAAGGAATCTCTAAGCCCATAAAACTCAAGAAACATGGCACTACCTTCGGTTTGGGATATAAATACACATGGGAAGAATTCAATAGCTGGTCGCCACCATGGCGCGGTCCTTACTACCCACCGGAGCAGCCAATACCGCATCTAGAGCAGACCTTCCAATAGGCCGACATTATTTATGGGTCGGATGAAGAAGAAGCACTTGCAGCAGTGAAGAACTTGTTTCTAGAGGATAGTGATATGGACTGTTGCGTTATTCTCGAGGAGGAGGGGGAGGAAGGCCCTTCTATATAGGCCGTGAGCAGAGGGGCACATCTTAAGAATTGGACCATCAGGACAGCCAGAGCTCGACGAGCCTCGGTGTAGCAAGGCTAAAACAAGCATTATTCACTGTTTTATTTACTAAATAATTTTCTTTTCGCATTTTTCAATTCCCGCAATAAGATCTTCGATGTTTAAGACAATTATCAAAAGCATGTTTTACTTTTCTTATGAATTAATATTTATGCGTTTTCTCTCATTACTTTACCTATACAGCATTACTATTACTTGTCTTGATGAACCAATGACTGTGACATGTAATGAGACAACGCAACAAACGGACATAGATTCAGAGGAAGACTACATACCTGACGAGATTGTCAAAGAAGTTGAGAACTTTGAGAACAGACCTAAGTCCAACCTGGACGAGACCGAAATTGTCAACCTGGGAGATGCAGAAAACGTCAAGGAAATGCGAATCAGCATTCACCTATCGCCATCGGAGAAGAAAGAATACACAGAATTTCTAAAGGAGTATGAGGACATATTCGCCTGGTCGTATGATGACATGACTGGTCTGAGTACGTCTATTGTGGCTCACAAACTGCCAACCGATCCAATGTGTCCACCGGTAAAGCAAAAGCTCAGAAAGCTCAAGCCTGATATGAGTTTGAAAATCAAGGAAGAAGTCACCAAGCAGATCAAAGCCAAGGTTCTTAGGGTGGTTGAGTACCCAACATGGTTAGCCAACATTGTGCCAGTGCCGAAGAAGGATGGGAAGGTCAGAGTCTGTGTTAACTACCGGGATCTCAACCGGGCCAGTCCGAAAGATGACTTCCCTTTGCCAAATATACACATCCTGATTGACAATTGCGCTAAGCATGAGCTACAGTCATTCATAGATTGCTTTGTTGGTTATCATCAGAACCTGATCAATAAAAGTCTGCGGGTCCTCCTTCGGATCTGATCCGGTAAACACGGGAGGGTCTAAATTAATAAAATCACGAACTCTCGTACTAACTGGTTTATCAGCAGCACCTGTATTCTGCCTCTGAGCCTGAGCAGCTACAAAGCTAGTCAATAACTGCAAAGCACTCCGCATATCCTGGTCTGTAGTGCCAGACGGAGGAACTAGAGGTGCTGGGTTCCTCCTAATATCCTCTGGAGGAGACGGAGTAGATGAGGTATGAGACGGCATCTCACTCTGAGCCTCACTTTGGCCGGCTCTGGCTTGGGGCACCTGACTGGTACCCTCTCCCGCAGCTGTATCAAGCCGTCTACTAATTGTTTGCTTCCTAGTCGAAGGCATCGCTGAAAGAAAACAAGGTGAATATTAAACATGAACACTTACGACTCAACTCTACGCACGATCTAGATTCGGGAAGAAGGTAACAACCCTAGATGTCATGTAGCCTCCTGATTATAAATGTGGCGCGCTACACATCCATAATCAAGACTCTACTAGACACGACTCATAGACAATCTCTAGGACAGACTTGCTCTGATACCAAGTTTGTCACGACCCAAACTGGAGGGCCATGACTAGCACTCGGCCATACATACCGAGCACCAACATACATTTTTTCTAACCTTCTTTATTATCTTTTAGGGCTGACGAGATCAATATAAATGGTAGACATGGATCATAGACAACCAACAATAAAATATGATGGCGTGAACATACATAACATGGGATGACTAGACAATCAAGAAATTATATATAAGGTACGAGCTACCACACTACCATGAGAGACTATACAACAAAAACCAGCCGACAAGGCCTACCAAACTATACGTGAGTCGACACCTGTCTATGAGCCTCTAAAGGAACATAAGTGTTGAAACATAGCCGGAACAGGGCCCCGACATACCTATAATATCTATAACAAAATGCATACCAAGACCAAGGCAAGTCCGAAGAAGGGATCTCGCCAATCACCGCTGAACTGGACAGCGTACTATGGTGGGGGAGCTGCGCCTGCCTGTCTATCAGGACCTGCAGCACGACATGCAGCGTCCACAAATAAAAGGACGTCAGTACGAATAAAGTACTGAGTATGTAAGGNCCGGTCTAGTGTGGGAGACTCCGGGTTTACTAATGCCTGAGAACCGCACAGGCAAGGGTTTCTTAAAAATGATGGGTTTGAAGAAGAACGCAGAATTGGTATGCCTGAAGGAATCATACATCCCTTTTNTACTATAGTTACCATTCAAGCGTCATAACTATTATGTATCGACCACAACCTATTTTACGATGAAACGGACAGCACCTCCCCTATATATATGACTTCACACAATTCCAAACAATCACCAAACAGCCCAAACAACATCAATAATAATCATATTGAGCCTCCCAAAACAGTCCACGCACAACCAAATCACTTCATACATACGACGGCCACCGTAGTCGTGTCAAACGACCCGGAAATGTTACGAAGAACTACCAGCCCACAACCCTACATCTATATGGTGTTTCTCCACACCCTTCCTCCTCCAAAACTCCACAAAACAGTAGTACAACACGCAGCCCAACAGCAACACAAAACAGTCCACAAAACAGTCCGCTACAAGTGAATAACTCGAACTCACGGCTTCCGATCACCGTCCCGTGAGTTCTTACATGTATAAAAAGAATTACCATGAATTCACAGCAGAATAAATGTATGAAAGATAGCAGTAAACTCACCTTACTTGTTGGATAACTCAGCCCTTATCTTGGTTCTTCAAACTCTAGGGTTTACCCCCAATTTGAACTTGAAAGAGAGGGAAAATCAATTAGGGTTTGTGGATAATTTTTGGGAGGAAGTTTGCAGGGGTTTAGGTCTGGTTATTTGTGAAATATAATGAGGGATATATTTCAGAAGATAAGCCTTTTAATGGGCTCTTTGTCTGACCCGAAATTGCCTCTTTTTGGGCTATCATTTAACCAAGTAGGTGATCCACCTACTTGTCACCTAGCAGCTTGTGCAGTCTCGCAAAAATATCTATATCTCTCTACTCCAATGTCGTATTGATAAAAGGTTTAATGCGTTGGAAACTAGACTCATAGATCTTCAATTTGGTGGGTAGATCACCCCGTAATTCCAAGTATATTGGGAGAAAAGCTTAATAACATTTGACCTAAAGTTTAAGTAAAACTATGAACTTAAGTTGCGACAACTCTTGTCGACTTTTGTTTCATAACTCGTTTGACTTCAAGACTATGATACGGAAATTTTATGATTCATATACTTTAAAATACGACCTCTTGAGAGTATTAAGCACCCCTAGTTTTACCCAAAAATACGGCTGACAACATCCTTGATTCGTTTAACTTCTAATACTTGTTAACCACCCTTATACACCTTTGTATCATTTAAGACCAATAGGATTAATCTCTTATCATCTCAAAGATAATATCTTCATGGATTTACGTCGACGACCTTATGGCATGAACTAACGTATGTGAATATGGGTTGTAACAAAAAGCTTCCTGATTTTTCTAGCTAATTTACTAATCTATTTTATTCTCTGTACGCATGGCTAACTATCGGATTATGGAGCTTCCACGGCAACTGCCTGCAATCGATCAATAGATTAGCATAAAGTAAATTGTCACCATGTAGAGTGTGATTACCTCTTCGGCGTCAATTTCCATGTGAACTGGCAGTAGGTTATGTAGTATTGCCATCTAAGCCCATATAACAATGCGTACAGTGCTGTCGTAGATTGACGTGGTATGTTTCCTGAGAAACCTATAATGCAGTCCCGATTGTGATCTCTAATTATTCCTCTGACACCATTTGTATTCAATTCTGACGAGTGCACCCCATCCGTATTTAATTTATATATGTTATGTTTTGGTAGTATCCATTTTAGAGAAACCTGATACGTCGTTGTATTTTATGATTTGAAGCTTCTAGATAACAAAATTCAGTGGCATGTTGTGTAGTAAATTTGACGCTAACAGCTGTATGCATTCCTTCATGTATATTTCTGTTTCGAGTGATCCAAATGTTCCACAGGCTTAAAGGCAAATAAGTATGTGGATTAATACTGTATGATAGTTTATTGCATTTATTGTTAATCAAAGGAAGCAGCCATTCTTGTGGTGTACTTAAGTGAAGTAAACTATTTATATGTCGTCCCATTCCCAGTTCATTCCAGTATATTTTTGCATTAACACAAGTTAGGAATAGATGATTTAATGATTTCATCCGCTTCATGGCAATATGGACATTCCACGTTTGTTATAATGTTAATTTTTTGTAGGAATTGAAATGTTGGCAGTCTATTATGGCTAAGTAACCAAATAAAATATTTAATTTTGGGATGTATAAGTAGATTCCATATCCATTTGAATTTACACATTGTATTGTGACTGTCAGTGAATTGATTTTCCAAAGCTTTGTACATTGATTTTACCATAAATATTTCATTTGTTGTAAAATCCAGTAATTATTATCTGTATTTTTATTGTAAGCGGAGATGTAAGGAGTCCAATTAGAATTTTTATATCATCCATAAGTTAAAAAGGCATCTGGTCCCAATTCCAACCATTAGAGTTATAGATGTAATCAATTTTTATTTTTTGATGTGCTAAAGGTAATGGCCCGCTTATTAGTGAACGAATAGTTATCCCAGCTTTTACCCATGAGTCAACCCAAAATTAATGTGTGTAGTTGTTCCTATCTGCCATGGTAATCCTAGTTGACAGTATTACCAACCCTTTAGTATGTTACGCCAAGTTGTGGAGTGATTTGTAGATGATGACATGTGTAGGAATTTATTAATTAATATTTTAGCCCAAAGACTTTGGGGTGATTGAAAAACTCTCCATGCTAGACTTTCAAGTAATGTGTTGTTCTTCGGGCGAAGCCATTGAATACCTAAACCTCCTATTTCTCGAGGTGTAGTAATTTTCTTCCATTTTAAAAGATATATCTTTTTCCGTGTTGTGGTTGTTCCCCATAGAAAATTGCGTTGGTACTGTTCCATCTTATTAAGAATGCTTGTTGGAATGTGAATGTATTGCATGATATCATTTGGCAGATTATTGAGAGTATTTGATTATAGTAGTCCGTCCTGCCATAGTTAGGAAGTTCGTTTTCCATCCTGCTAATCTAGATTTAAAATTATCTAATAGGAATTGGAAGTCAGTCTTTTGTTGGTATGATTGGAAAATTAGGAATCCTAAATACTTGCCAAAAGAAGTTCCTTCTCTGATTTGGAAACATTCCAGTACAAAGTTCCTATCATTTCTCGTGCAGTTCTTTGAGAAAAGTAATTTGATTTTTTAAAATTTATTTTTTGTGTTGAACGTTTGCTGAAATGATTTATTACATCTATAACAGCATTGCAACTTTTATTAGTTATCTTTGAAATAAGTATGATATCATCTGCAAAGAAAATATATGAGAGTTCTGGTCCCGTTTTTGCAATATTGATGGGTTGCCATTGTAGATATTCAACAGATAAGGAAATGCTATGTGAAAACATTTCCATACACATTATGAATACGTATGGTGACGAAGGATCACCTTGGCGAATGCCTCTGGAAGGTGTGAAATAAGGAGTATGTGATCCATTAATGAGAGTAGAAGTAGATGTAGTAGTGACGTAAGACATGATTAAGAAATCTCAATAGAAATATCAAGTCAAATCTGGAGTTCAATAATCAGTTATCTCGTAAAACTCCAGTTTCAATTAAAATCCTTTAAAGACATTTATTCAACATTTTTCAACAAAAGTTCAGTATTAAAAAAGAGTGAAAGCAGCAAAATGTCATAAACAAGCCCATCGGGCAAGATATCACTCATAAGTATAGCCTCTCGGGCAAGCCTCTTAGTCGCTCGTGACTCAGCTCTCGTCAATTAGTACTCACACTCAATACTCTGGCTCAATAGATATCTCACAATAATAATAATAACTGCTGCGGCGTGCATCCCGATCCGTAATATATAGTCGACTACGCTCACTGGGGGTGTACAGACTCCGGAGAGGCTCCTACAGCCCAAGCGTCATATCGCTGCGGCGCGCAGCCCGACCCAATACATATCGTTGCGGCGTGCANTATATATATATATATATATATATATATATATATATATATATATATATATATATATATATATATATATATATATATATATATATATATATATATATATAAAACCTCTCTCAGTCATTAACCTCACGGCCACTCGGGCACATTAGTGAAAATCAGGAAAACTCGGCCCAAACAATTTTCATATATTAAAAAGTAGAGTAATGAAACCAAATTAAACAATAAGCAGGTAAAACATAACTGAGGATATGCTTTCAAATCAAATAGAGTGAGGAAAGTAGTAAAAATACCCCTAAGGATCTAAACAGGTCGTCACAAAGGCCCCACACATGGCATTCAGCCCAAGTTAACAAACCAATTTCTAATACACATGGATATCATATGCAATATATCAAAATATGCAACTATACAGTCGCCACGGGACAGACCAAGTCACAATCCCTACGGGTGCACGCCCACACGCCCGTCACCTAGCATGTGCGTCACCTCATTTATCAAAACAGTACGAAATTTCGGGGTTTCATACCCTCAGGTCTAGATTTACAATGGTTACTTACCTCAAATCGGGTGAAATACTACTCCGCGACGCCCTAGCCTCTCGACTCGGCCTAAACTCGCGTCGAATCTATCCAAAATCAAAATCATAACGTCAATATATGCTAAGGGAACGAAGCCCATGTGAAAATAATCAAATTATATCAAATATCCCGAAATTGGTCAAATCCGTCCCCCGGGCCCACGTCTCAGAATCCGACAAAAATTACGTCAATAGAATCCTTATCCTCCCACGAGTCCATACATACCAAGAACATCAAAATTCGACCACAAACGACCCCTCAAATTCCTAGATCAAGGTCTCCAATTTCAAGCCCTAATCCCCCAATTTTCTTCCTTAATTTCCACTAATACCATGATTAAACAATGGAAAAATCGATGATAAACACAAGTAATGAAGCTTAAGAAGCTTACCCAACTGAAACCCTTCGATTCTCTTGAAAAATCACTGCCCTAGCTCTCTTACCGTCTTAAAAAATGCAGAACTTAGCAAAAATTCGCGAAGGAAATCTTATATACTTTCTGACCCAGGGATTCCGCACCTGCGGTCCCAAATCACCTCACGAAGCTATCAGAATCATAAAAACCAAATTCCGAGATCGTTTTTACACAAGTCAACTTCCGGTTGACTTTTCCAACTAAAAAGCCAACTTAAGAGACTAAGTGTCTACACTTCAAATCTACTCCAAACCCGAACCTACCGACATGATACAATGAAATGAAACTGAACAACACATAAAGAAGAAGAAATGGGGGAAACGGAGTGGTAACTCATGAAACGACCGGCCAGGTCGTTACATGTAGTAAGTTAGGATATGTTCTTGAATTTTATTTTGGTCATAACTCCAATTACCTACTGAATCTTTTAGAGAAGTTATCCTATTTCTCCTACGTCTATGTAAAGTAGGCATATGGAAGAATTTCGTGTTGGCGTCCCCTTCATTTAGCCACGTTAAGCGTGATTTTAATTTTCAAAAATCTTTCTCTACTCTAAGAATACTACTGAACTCATTGGTCAGTTGTGTTTCCAAGTTTTGTAGAAAAAACTAGTTGGATAATGTATAGAAGATTGTATTCCTGCTAGCCTGCCTAGTATTTTTCTCTTACGATTAAACATGTTTCCAAAAATTATTTGATTCCATCTTGTGACAACTTCCTGAAATTTTATAGTGGTTTCCATGAGGGGTGAGGTATCAGCCCATGTTTGGTGCACCAATTGATGAAATTGTGGGTGTGACACCCACATGGTTTCATATCTAAAAAATTTATTAAGTGTATGAATTTTGGCCTCTAATGTTATTAGAAGAGGACGATGGTCAAAATACGTTTGAGGTAAGTGTTGCACTGTAGCCTCGGGGTACATATTTATCCAGTCATAGTTTGCGAAAAAAACGATCTAGTCTATCTAGAATTGTATGACCATTTCTACGTTTATTAGTCCACGTAAAACGACTACCTCTAAAGCCAAAGTCGATTAACTTGCAATAATTAATGCAATTTGCAGATCTGTCTACTCTATTAATACTAATAGGGCGCCCTCTAAATTTTTCTCTTGAATATAATTTTTCACTAAAGTCTTCCCCTATTCCCAAAGAATATTGCGTAACTGGTAAGAATTGCTAGCATAAATTGCAGATAGTAGCCATTTAGGTTTAGTGGGACATACCTGGACAATGTAGTGGATTTCTTGTTCAGACATCCTCAGTTCCTCCACAGTAATTAGAGCTTCATTCCATAGTACAACCAAACCACCTATGAGTCCATTTGCGGACACCTGCGCCATGTTAGTGAAATTGAAGGCCTCACGAAGCCTTTTATGATCATGCATGTGTCTTTTTAGAAGGATTGCTAGAACTGGCATATGGTTATCTAACAAAGATCTGAAATGGCGCCTAAACTCCGGATTGTGAGAACCTTTACAGTTCTATACTAGTTGATTCATAATATCAGAGGTGGTTGTTGTGTCTGGTAAAGTTGGAATCAGCTGATTGACAACAGTTGTTGTCATCTGATTCTGATGATCCATGATGGGAGGCATTCAACGAAGTGTCAAAATTATCACCATGGCATATTTCCCTGCCTCGCGACTTGTTGTTACTCAAAAGTTTAGGCTGCATGAGGTCATTTTTGGAGGACACTTGAGAATGAACTATTTTTCGTACTGTTCCTTGAGGTTGTAGAGCTGGATTCCTTTTAGCCATAAGAACTCCGTCCTTGTTTCCCTCATTTCTGCTAAGATCTCTGCTAATTCCTGCCTTGTTTGTGTGTCTAGTGTGTTTCGAGAGGGAGGTGGAGTTTGTGGTGGACTTTCTTGTAGTGTAAGTATTTCGAACGGGCTGCTGGGATTGGAGTATGGAGAAAGTGGGTTGAAAGAGTTAAGGTGTTAAAACCAAGGTGCATAAATCTCCCCCATGTGGTGTGTAGGATAAAATGGCAGAAGATTGATCGTTGAGTTGAGAATAGGGGTTGGGGGATTCTTGGGGTATGTCCACTGTTGTGGGTTCGAACTTGATGCTTGGTGCTCTAGTAGGAGTGGTATTTGAGTGTTGTACCATTGATTTTGAGAATAAGCTTCCATCCCTAATCTCATCCTCTTCGTTACTATTTCTGCTAAGCGTGTTGGATTCTGAACTAGGAAACAACGTCCTGATTGTTAAGTTCCATGGTGAACACTAGTGCATAGCCCTGTAGTCCCATATCCAATCACGATTGAAGTGGAAGGTCCATTATGTGTGGCTGAGATGTGTAGACTAGTGGTGTGATGATGTGTGGGAGTTGTGGGCCTTGCATGATTAGCCTCGGAAGATGAAAGAAGTGGTTGTTGTCTAGGTTTCTCAGATAAGTTTGTTGTAATTTTCTGGGAATGTTGGTCGTAGCATGGTGATTTGTTATAGAGAAGGGAGATGGTGTAGTATTGTTGTTTGAACTCAGTTGTAATGACTGCGTATTGGCACTAAGATTCAGGCTATGTGCAGTGCTATGTAGAGGTGGAGTTATTGAATCAGGTGAATGGGCTTGTGTGTTATTTGTGTTCTCATGGTGGGTATTACATAAAGGGTAATGATTTGGTTTGCATGGAAAATGAGGTTTGGCTAGTTTGTTGATGGACGTAGGTTACTGTAGCATGCAAATTACTGTTGCTGCTACCGACGTGGATCCTAGAGGGAGCTTTTGTGGTGAATTAATTATCTTGGCTATTGATGATTGGTCATTATTACTCCTATAGTTGTGATGTGGAGTGAATGCCTGATGTGGCGTATTTGAGGTAGAAGACGCGCTTTGGTATTTAATGCCTAGTAAATATGTAGGAGATAAATTATTATGGGTAGATGTAGAAATCCTCTCATTGGAGGATGTGGTCTGTGGTCCTATCTTCTCTGTTTGGAAGTAATTTTTTGTTTTGTCTTGTTCCGTGTTGGTTGTGGGCTGTGTAATTGGTCCATCCCTAATTGGGCTTGTGCAATTGTTTTTATCCGTGTCCATATAATTTTCCATGAGATTGTCCAAGTCTGTTAATTCACTGTATTTTTGTTACTTAGTTTGTTATTATATTGTGAATTTTTTAATGCTTGATGGGCCTCAGAAGGCCCAATTGGGATAGTGGACTTACCTGTGGTTGTTTGTTGCCCTGGTTTCGCCATCACCTACGCTAACCCTATTGTTGATTGTGTGACGATTGTTGTTGTAGCGTTGCATAGATTTCCTTGGAAAATTTACTATTTTCTATCCTGTTTCATGTGCTGTGTCATTATTGGTTGATGTCGAAGACTGATTACTGTTAAGTTGATCTGGTTGTTGTTGTGATAAAAAGTAACAGTTATAGTTTGCATGGCCAAAGCGCCAACATTTGGTGCAAAGTAAATTAAGTCCCTCGTAGAGTAGTATCTGTTTGTGATGTCCTATAAGTATGTGTGTTTTGAGTGGTTTTTCTAAGGGCACTTCAATACATATACGTGCATACCTTCCCCTAGTGGTAGAGGAAGTGCAGGCATCGACCTTTAATAATTGTCCCAACTTAGATCCCACTTTTTGTAGTATTTGTTCGTCATAAAATTCCGTGGGAAGTTCCGGTAGACGAACCCATATGGCTAAGTATGTGAGTTGTGTAGATGATGCTATGAATTTTGGCTCCCTTTTTCGAACAAACAAAAAATGATTTAGTACAAACCATGGACCTCCATGTAGTTCCTTAAGCATGTTTTCTTCTTTTTGGAATTTGATGAGGAAAAAGTCAGAGCCCAGATCGATTAGAGGAAGGTCTTCAGTTGGATTCCATAAGGCAAGAAGCTTGTTTTGTAATAATTGATGTGCTATCTTTCTACCAAATACCTTAACTATTACTGAGTATTTTTATATATGGCGAATATAAGCGGCGTTTGTCTTCAGTAGTGATTGGTATAAAGATATCATCATCTTGGTTGCTGTTAAGACTTTCATCCGATAGGTCGAGTGTATAGTTGACACTCTGTTATATGTGAGGAGTTGTTGGTGGATATTTGTTAGAGAGTAGTGTTTGAAGGAAATATGTTGGCGTGACTGAATTTTTATCATCAATTTGCATTGTACCGATATCAGGTGATTCATTTATTGTTTATTGGTAAGCAGATTGTTGTGTAGAGTCATTCATTGGTGATCGTTGTTTGGTAAGTTTGTTGTATATGATTTTGGTTGATGAAGGAAAATAACTATGACAGAAAGTGGCTGGGGAGTTTAGAGAGAAAAGCTCTCACATCTTTCTTCAAAGGCGTATGGTGTTGACATAAGTAAACATAAGACTATCCATTCTTCCACCCGTCTTCATAATACCAATATGTCACTTGTCAACTACAATATAAAGTAGAGCAAAACTTCAACAAAAGATGGAAATGAGTCATTTTCGTAAAGATCATTCATGCATATGTACATGTATATTCTAAAGCGTAGCTGTGTTTTGTTTATTGGATGGTACATTGTGGCTGAAATATACGGCGGAAAACAAAATTAGACTAGGGGACGAACTAAACATTATCTGGCCAGAATTTCCTAAAAAAAACTCGCTCAAATTCTTTCTCTTGCATGCGGTTCTCAAACTCTTGTATGTTCTTCATCTTTTTAGAGATTCTCTTTGTCTTATGTATATCAACCGCTTTTTCTTCTCCCCATCTTTTACAATCTTTCGCCCCAAGGAAAGCCCAGAACTTTTAAGGTGCTTTGCTACCTTCTTTGACTTTTCTGCTCCAAATCCTCTCTTATTTTTCTTGATATAAACTGGCACAGGGTCCAATCTGCCCTGTTCAGTAATGCCAAGTCCAGTTCCTTCTCTCTAGCCATGCTTTTTCAACAACTTAAAACCAAGATTGGAGGAATGACTGGAATTGAGGTTAAAGAAGCACACATTGCGGCGTAACTCATAGACCTTCCCAAACCGGCGGATTCATATTCTACTCCTTCTCTACCTAATCTCATATTTTTGAATTCACTTTCCTATTTCTCGCTCCTACGAGCAGAAGCCGGAATTAAAAAAAATATAGAATCCAAAAATTCCTTCTAAACAACAACAGGTGGAAGAAATCTGAGTCACTACCCCGAATAACAATTTAGGTACAAGTAAAAGCTCAATTAAGGTTATATAGAAGAAATTTATCAAACTAGAGAGAACATGGTAGGAGGCTTTTTTAGAACTTAGAAATTCTTGAATGTCTATACAAGAAAATAAGTAATAATACCCCTATTTATAATACTACGGACCAAATTTGACTAGATTAACAAAACCTATTCCAATATGAACTTGGTATTGAGTATACGTTTTTCTTCCTTTTAAGTTATGACGGAAAATCCTGTATTTTTTACAGTCTCATGATTAAGTCAAAATACTAGTAAATTTTAAATTATTGAATATTGTGGAAAATAATGCGTTTAAAAGAAGCCAGAATAAATTAGAGATTTTGTATGTCTTTTCAACTAATTTGAAGTTGAGGTGCAATTTTTACTGCTGTAATTTAGGACAATTGACGAGGTATTTTATGTGAAAGGACAAAACGACGGTAATAAAATACTACTACTACAAGTAAAATACAGATACAGTGGGCGGCGGATGCTATATCAATGAGTCAGAATACACGAGCTACTTCTACCACAACAACATTTGTCAGAGTTTTTCGTGCTAATTCTAAGCCAATGTTGTAACGTGGGCAGTAAGTCAAAAAGCACTGGATTTGTGGATTTGGTTCTTGGAATATTAAGACTTTAACCGCTGTTTAACTCTCCGCCCATTGTTCTTTCAATAAAGTTAATCACAATTCCAGAATGCGGAGATTCGTAGCTGAAAAAGCCAAAAATCTCATCACTAAAACCAGGACCACCTATTCTTCTCCTTGTACTACTACTTACGTGTTACAACGCCACACTTCTTCCCCATTACCCTCACCTTCTCAATCAGCTTCTGTTCTTCGTTTTTTGTCCACTCTTCACCCCTCCGCTTCTGATTCAATGGCTTCCGATTATTCATCTACTCCGGTTACTCTTAACAACGTTAATCCAAAGGTATTTCAGCTGCTGTTATACTTTTGAATTTTGTTTTTTCTGTTTTTGCCCTTTTTGACTTGCGGGTTTTTTGTTCGACCCAATTTAGTGATTTTCAATTGTTTCCTAGTAATTGATTTCCTTACAAATAGAATTAATTAGTTTTCAGGGTAAAATAGTGGTTCCGTCGTGTACCCTTTTTTGCTTTTCACTAATGCTATATGTTCCAATATGGGTTCTTGGTCATAATTCCTCTATTTTGGTCCAACTACCAATTCAGTGTTTTATTTGGCTGTTTTTTTTGGTTATTATCACTAGTTCTAGACCACTTTAATTTTCCTGGTAGCAACTGTCACAGAATTTCTACTACTGGGGTGAGTGTGACGTTTTTTTTACTATCTTTCCAAAAGTAGGTTCTTTTTTATGTATTTGCCCTCTCTGATATAGGATTTTACTGTTGTTTCTAGAGTCAACTTACTTGATGTAGTTTAACTTATTGTTGGTTTCAGGTTTTGAAATGTGAGTATGCTGTCCGTGGAGAAATTGTCAACCTTGCTCAGGTAGTTTCGGAACTCCATTTTGTACACTAGCTGGAATTATCTATCTGAATTTCAGAATCTTGTTAGTTGCACTTGCACCATTATTTTTATGGGCATGCTTAATCTTACAAATCCAAATAAAAGTATGTTTCCCTTTGTGATGCATCGTCATGCAGAAATTACAGCAAGACCTCAAGGATAATCCAGGCTCTCATCCCTTTGATGAGGTACCAACTCTTGTTATAATATTGCAGATTTTAACGAATTTTTCTTCTGTCCCTTGTAACAAAGCGTAATATAGGTGGCCTGGAGTGTTATTGTTGTCTTGATCTTTTCTTACATTCCTCTAATTCATGCAGATCTTATACTGCAATATTGGAAATCCTCAATCCTTGGCTCAGCAGCCTATTACTTTCTTTAGGGAGGTGGGTATAAATTGTTTGATTCTAGATTATGTTTGTTTTCTGTCTCATCGAGCAACGTCTTCCTTTATTAGGTCCTTGCATTATGTGACCATCCAGTTATTTTGGACAAAAGTGAAACACAAGGCCTGTTCAGGTATGAAGTTTGTCTATCAACCTCGCTGCACCTTGTAGCTCAATGAAACAATTCATGTACCTTAGTTTCTGTTGATTTCTGAAGAAGTGGAATTGACATGACTAATTTCCATAAAACCAATGAATTCCCCTGTACGTTTCAAACATGGTACAGTTAAATCTCCTGCTACTGATGGAAGCCTTCGTCCTTGATATTGAATGGTAAACAATTTGCATAAAATATTAATGATTGTATTCTTTTTAATTTTTTGAAGTCAAATGACCAACTTATAAAACCAAGTGATGTTATTGTATATGATGCAAGTTATCAAAAGTGAACTATGAGGGTGAAGTGAGCCGTCAATATATGATAAAATGTTTGTGGCATTTTTACGAAGTTCTCATTTATTTTCTTTTCGAAAAATCAACTACCTTTTTTTAGTATCACACGAGGATAATAGAGTTTTTATAAAAGAGATATAACGCAAAATCTATTTTTGCCTCCCAAAGTCCTGATCAATTATTTAGCTTGCTAATAAGGTTGGTGATAATGTTGCAATCGTCTCTCCATATCAGTTTGCTTTTAATGTTGCATTCCTTCTTCACACAAATTGGAAGTTCCTCCTTGTCCATTATCCATAGAATGCCCCGGGCACACCAAAAAAGTGCAAGTCCCCAAGGCTCAAAGGGAGCATGCAACTCGGGACATTAGGCATAGCCCGGAGTGCTATAGTGTTGGTTTATGATCATAAATCCCTTGCCGTCAGATCACATGTACTTGAGTTTTGTGTCATCTTGGCATATCAAGTAATGTTCTTGAGGCCTGACGAAAGTGAAATGTATGGCTTTTAAGCTAATAGATCAATCTGACGTGTAAGGTTGTGATGATTGAGAAGCTCTAAGTTGATAACTTAAAATTTCTGATGGTCAACATATTTAGATAATTGATCTGTTTTATTTGTGCCTAGTGCCTATGGGTATTGTTTCAGTTTTAGCTTCAAAATGTAGGCACATTTTGTGGTTTTTCTAAAGTAAAAATTCAATTGGCTATAATCAAACTCTTAGTTTTTCCGTATTCTATGAAATCTGTGCAATGCAGTGTCATTAAATTATAGCCAATCACTTTTTGTTTTCAAAACGTTTGTATATTTCAATTGATAGGTTCTTTTTTTTTTGAGCATTTCCTTTCCCTTAATAGTAGTATGGTGTTGATTATGACTTGCACCCAAATAGAAGCAAAAACCTTTTGCATGGACATTTGTTTGAAACATCGGTTACCAATAAAGGAATATGGTGAAGAATTTGAATCAACTTCAGCCATGTTCTACAGGATTTTTCTAAATAGCATTGTCCCTATGATGGGGAAAGGAGATTTCTGAACTACGTCTCATAGAACCAGTCGATAACTGCAAGAAATTGTTATGTGATGTCTTTCATTCTCTCTTTGTTTTGTAGTGCGGATTCAATTGAACGAGCTTTCCAGATCCTCGATCAAATTCCTGGCAGAGCTACAGGTGCATACAGCCACAGTCAGGTGACTATATCTTCTATTGTATTGTCTTAGATTTGCAGCCAGTATAACCATAGAACTTACTCTTGTGCTTGCTAAATCTAGGGCGTCAAAGGCTTACGTGATACAATCGCATCTGGCATTGAAGCTCGTGATGGCTTCCCTGCTGATCCAAATGATATTTTCTTGACTGATGGTGCAAGCCCAGCGGTAAATTATTTTGATCTCAAATAGTTATTCGTACAGCTTTGAGAGAAGTAACTAAAAGAATAGCAAGATGTTGATAATGTTGGTTCTTCATCTTCTATTCAGGTTCACATGATGATGCAGTTGCTCATTGGGTCAGAGAATGATGGAATTCTTTGCCCTATCCCCCAATATCCACTTTATTCCGCTTCAATTGCCCTCCATGGTGGCACTCTCGTACGTGCATTTGCTTCAGTTTAAAGTTGATCAGTGCTAGTTGTATAGTTGGCTTTGAATGCAACTATTAGATCTCTTATAAAAAAATTAATTAATGGGCTAGGTAACCTACTTACTTCTGGAAGAGATTATTGTAAACTATTAATGCGAACTGACCTGATTGACTTACTCTTCAGTTGAAGGTAATCCATGCAGGAGCCTCTTATTGTATGCTTTGATCTGGTGTTATAGGTTCCCTATTATCTTGATGAAGAAACAGGATGGGGACTGGAGATCTCAGAGCTTGAGAATCAGCTAAAAAATGCAAAATCCAAGGGTATTAATGTTAGGGCTTTGGTTGTGATCAATCCAGGCAACCCAACTGGGCAGGTAATGGTTTATCATATTTTGGATCTCATCGTTGATTTACGTCATTTAACGAAAACCTTCTCTGGTGGAAAATACTGGTCTTCCCTTTCCAATAATTTTTTAGAATGATTACAGATAGCATGAATAGTTTTCTGTGTATACCTTAGGTTCTTGCTGAGGCCAACCAACGAGATATTGTGGAATTCTGCAAGAAAGAAGGCCTTGTTCTTCTGGCGGATGAAGTGAGTTTATTCCCCTCTGGATTCTTCTTTGCTTGATTATGACAAATTCTTTTGCTTCCATGGGAAATTACCAGTGATTCTGCACTTGTTTGAGAGTTCACAATTTTATTTTATTTTCATTCACGAGTGTTGTGAAATTAATTCTAAATTGTAAGTCCTCTCATATCTTATCGTACTCATGCAGGTGTATCAGGAAAATGTTTATGTGCCTGAGAAGCAGTTCCACTCATTTAAGAAAATTGCGCGCTCTATGGGATTTGGAGAAAAGGACCTCTCTTTAGTTTCTTTTCAGTCTGTGTCAAAAGGTAGATATTACTGCCTCCATCCATCCTCTCTTGTTGGTCGTCTTTCTCTTTCGTTTGTCTGCATGTTATGAAGTTGCGGGGGAGAAGGATTAAAGGGGCGGGTTTTCATTTTCACAAATGCATCTGATTTTTGTGTCTTTTAACCCTTGGCTGTTGCTAACTTTCCTTCTGGCTTTAGGATTTTATGGGGAGTGTGGAAAGCGAGGAGGTTACATGGAGGTCACTGGATTTAGCCCTGAGATAAGGGAACAGATATACAAAGTGGCATCTGTCAATCTGTGTTCCAACATTTCTGGTCAGATTCTTGCAAGCCTCGTCATGAGCCCCCCAAAGGTTGGTAATGCTGTTTGTGTAATATATGGCATTGCATTCCCCAATAGGAGTAAAGTTGATGTTGAGACGACCCCAGATAGCTTGGGATTGAGGTGCAGCTGTTAATAGGAGTGGGGTTGCCACCCTCATTAGTCGAATATTTTGGTAGTGGTAGTTATAGAATCCATAACCAGAACGAGTACCTCAATGGTTTATTTTATCTACTATGTGTATCATACTCTTTAATGTGGTGTGAGCTACATTAGATGTCACTACAGTGATATGCACTCAGCTCTGACTATAAACTTAGAAGCTTGTTGTGAGGTTCCTTGTATCTGTGTTATAGATGCTTGACTAACAGGACTGCTCTATTGATTTCTGCAGGTGGGTGATGAATCATACGAGTCTTTTAGTGCTGAGAAAGAAGCTATACTCTCATCCTTGGCAAGGCGTGCAAAGGTCAGTAGCATCAGCACATACAACTAGTGGTGACTAAATAATAAACTAGTTTGTTTTGGTGAAGTAGTGGGAGTTGTTTTTGTATCATGAACTGAACCTTGCATCTGCAAAAATAAGAGCTGGTTAAAGTAGGTAGCAGAAATGATGGCTGAAATTTTCTCAAAAAAAAGTTGACCCAAAATAATTTCCTCTAGAGTTTCATCTCAGCTTTTCAAAAACGGAAAAGGGTCAGATGTGTCCCTGTACTATCAAAAATTAGTTATTAGTACCCTCCATTATACTATCCTTCACTATCTTCCCCTACCGTTACCCATTTTAATATTTCTACCCCCACATCTAACGGACTCTTTCTTTAAGACACGTGGCACGATCTTAAACAATCTAACTATCTACCCTTTTACCCTACCCGTTCAGCCCCGACCCGATATCCAAACCCACCCCAAAAGAACCTGAAATTTAATCCATACATATGGTTATTCTCCATTGTTTATACGGAGGAAACTGTTTCAGCCCATCTAAGGCTGCTGGATTCAAAAAAAAAGAAAATGAAATCAGATAATTCTTTAACTTCGGTATTTGGGGAAATCCGTAGTAGAAATTTCAAGTTTGAGTTTTAAGAGTTGGTTGTGTTTCAAATTGGGAGCTGAAAACTTAAACTCAAATTGTGGCTCATTGTTTGGACGATTTGGTATTCGAACATTTGAATAACTTTCAAGTTCTTTGTGATGATAGTAGTTTGAGTTTGTGCGAAAATTTTAGATCCACTATTGACGAACAAACTTTGAATTTTAGAAGTGGGTTTGATGTTTAAACTCGAAAAAGACGAACTGGGTATTTTAATTTCGTTGATGTTTGTTCGAATTGGTTCTTTCTATTGTAATTAGTATTGTTTATCAAGCTTCAGTTGTTAGTACACTGTTGAAATTTGGATTGAAGAAGAAGAATCTCATTGCTAAAATTTCGAGAGCTATTGGTTCACAAAATTTAAAAAACAGAAATGCCATTGTTGAACCTTGAAGTTTGGGATTGAACTAGATTGGAAGGTTATTTGGGACAAATTTGAAATAGATTTGGTCGACATTTGAGAGCGGAAAATACAGCAATTGTTTGTCTTCAAGAACTTTGCATAATTCTGAAAATTGCTGCGATTTTACAATTGCAGTTTAATGTGTTCTAACTTCATGTCTTTGTTTACTCATGGCTAGATTAGCTTAGCATTAATACATATTAACTATAATCTAGTTTTTGCTTTCTTAAATTGTCTGTGCTAATTTTGATGGCACTAGATTAGCTTAGGCCGGTGAAAAATATTTGTTTTAAAGGAGAGAGAATTTTGTAAAAGAAAGACCTAATGCAAAGAAGTAGTTCACTGGTAATGTAAATGGGTCTGGAGTTACGGGTACGGATACTAGTTTGAAATGGAAAATGGGTCTGGATACTTAAAAAACTACCACATGTACGCAGGGCACGACTCCGTCAAATGTGGGGGCAGAAATATTAAAATGGGTAACGGTAGGGGTAGATATTGAATGATAGTATAATGGGGGGTACTAATAACTATTTTTCGATAGTACAGGCACATATCTAGCCCTTTTCCGTTTCAAAAATGGTATATCTAAATTTTTTGCTTCCTTATGGCGAATTTTATCTGTCCAATTGTACGTTTTCTATTTTTCTCCTCTGTTTGGCAAGTTTTTTTGACTAATTTGTCAACAGACACTAGAAGATGCATTCAACAGTTTGGAGGGTGTAACATGCAATAAAGCAGAGGGCGCAATGTATCTATTTCCACGTATTAACTTACCAGCTAAAGCAATAAAAGCAGCAGAAGAAGCTAAAACTGCACCAGATGCCTTTTATGCTCGACGCCTCCTCAATGCCACTGGAATTGTTGTTGTCCCTGGGTCTGGATTTGGCCAGGTGATTGTTATATTTTACCACCTGCTTCATGCTATTCCTAGTATTATTATGGTTGGTAACTGTCACCACTAATTTCCAAAAAACTTTCACCTGGATGATTAAACGTCAACAGACAAAACTTAAGAAACATTTCCTAAACAGTTTGAATATCTTTACCTTCAGAAGGGAACCAATAATCTTTATCTTCAGAAGGGTTTAATGAAAAATGAATTGCGAAAACAAATTGGGTGAACAATTTTGGAGGATTGTTTCTATAGGAAAAAACCAACTGTTTTTGCAATCAAGGTTTGTCTGATTCGAGAAACGTTCCTTCTGTCAAGATGCTGATTAGTTTGCATACCTGGTAGACGTTAAAATTTCATTCTATTGTAATTTTAGATGCTAGAAGCTGACATAGGAACGAAAAGAATGCAGTACTGAAAAAGAATCAGCTTACTAATAGAAGAAACTAATAAGAAAAGAAATACTTTCCTATAGAGAAGAAACTGTTTATTGTTTGAAAACTAAGAGGTATTTGTTGCACTACTGTTTATTGAGAACTGGTGGTATTGACTAAATCTGTTGTATTTGCTCGTCGCTTCTGTGCAGCGTCCTGGAACGTGGCATTTTAGGTGCACAATATTACCGCAGGAAGAGAAGCTACCAGCTATTGTATCTCGTCTTACAGATTTCCATAAGCAGTTCATGGATGAATTCCGCGGCTAAGGAATCATAGGAGTACATTCTATTGCAGCCCCTGATTATAGAGAAATTTTGAATAAGCACATCTTTGTATGTTCTATTTCCATCCTCACCAGAAACAGTTGTACTTGAGTAGTGAAAACTGATAGGATTGTTTGGCACTACAAATTGGGGGGTTGTTTACCCTTGTTTTATTTGTATTTGACCTAACATTGATCTTCTCTCCTTCTAGATGATCATCAATGTGAAGATTGCTTTGTATGCCAAACAGGTCAAGCTTTAGCCAAAGTTAATATGGTAAATCAAAATTTAAACGTATTGGTCGTTGTACAATCAAAGCTTATAACGCAGGCAATCTTGGTCACTTTCACTTGGTATACTCGAGTTAAGCAAGTCCAGTTTTGTGGGTAAGTTATACAACAACAACAACAACCTAGTAAAATCCCACCAGTGGGGTCTGAGGAGGGTAGAGTATATACAGACCTTACCCCTACCCTAGAGGGGGTAGAGAGGCTGTTTCCTGGAGACCCTCAGCTCAGATACAGTAGATCTGTGACAACAAAACGCAAAAAATAATCAGCAACGTGAGAGACAACAAATAAATGGAAAAACAGTAACACAAGTATTATGCAAAGGTGTGAAACACAACATAAATCGCTAGCAGTGCTAGACAAAACACTATCATACTCGGCGGTACAAAGAGGGAAACTGGGACAAAGAGGAAAACTGCTCGACTACCCTTTTAACCTACAACCCTAATGCTCGACCTCCACACCTTCCTATCAAGAGCCATGTACTCGGAAATCCGGAGCCGCGCCATGTCCTGTACGAGAAGAGGTAGAAGGCGCCATGTCATGTCTGATCACCTCGCCCCAATACATCTTGGGCCGCCTTCTACCTCTTCTCGTACCTGTCAAAGCCAACTGCTCACACCTCCTAACCAGGGCATCTAGGCTTCTCCTCTTCACGTGTCCGAACCACCTAAGACGCGCTTCCCGCATCTTGTCGTCCACCGGAGCCACGCCCACCTTCTCCCGAATATCTTCATTCCTAATCTTATCCAGCCTAGTGTGCCCACACATCCATCTCAACATCCTCATTTCTGCTACTTTCATCTTCTGGATTTGTGGGTAAGTTATATTTCCTGCAAATGAAAGTAATTGATCAAAGAAAAATATTCGTTTTAACCTCTTTTTTTAATTAACTCATCAAGTTTCTGATGATAGCTTGCATATGCAGCAGAATTTTATTCTTAAGTGCAGTCTGTTTAGAAAAGAATCGGTCACCAATTGAAAGCATGTTGGCAACACAATTTCTTTTATTTCCTGCTTGGACATTTTACTATATCTTGTACAAAATCTTTATTGATATGTTCTACAAGTAAATCCTAGATGTGTGTATACGGTCAAAATCGGGCTTGCCTAATTTTGTACGATTAACCGAAGTCGAGACAGAAGATCAAGGCTCGGCCTCATTTATATCTGAGCATGGTACGGAGACAGATTGGTAAGCTCGTGGATCAACGGCCGATGAAGATCGAAGCCGGCCGTGACCGAGACCAAAACTAGAAAGAGATCAAACAAGATCGAAGAAGGCCTGTTGCGTCGAATAACAGAAAGCCGAGATATTCGTGATTAGACGAGGATCGTGGCAAAAATCTTGGCACGTATCGACTTAGGATCGGATATTTAGCCCATCGTGGGATTTACTTCTGTAATTAGAATTGTACCTAAATAGGATTCCTCTACTATATAAAGAGGGTTTTAAAACACATATTATTTTATGTGATCGAGGGTGACATGAGGTACAACGCACTGCTCATAAGGCCTTCGATCCATAACAGGAGGGCAATGCCCTCGACACTTCATCAAGTCCTGAAGTTCCCAACATCGGAAGGAGTCAAAACGGTGTACAACGAACAACTCGTCGCCAAAGAAATGTTTGCGATCGACGAAGTGATACCGATATCGGCGCTTTCATCAACAAAGGTATCGGAGTCAAAGGGAAAGCATGAAGTTAAATAGCAACCACAATCACAAGCTTCGGCCCGATCGGAGGAGTAGGAAAATTTCGAGGATGATGATTATATGATACCTCGAACCTTCATAATCCCCGATGATTCTGACACAACGAAGTCAACGGTCGAAGAGCTGGAACAAATCATATTGATCGAACATCTGCCCGATCGAAAGGTATACCTAGGCACGAGGTTAACTCCCGAGCTCAGGAAAAAACATATTCAATTCCTTTTAGATAACATAGATTGTTTTGCTTGGTTCCATCTCCATATGACAGGGATCCTACCAGAGATCACCACCCATCGACTAAGCTTGGACCCGAAGTTCCGTCCAGTAAAGCAAAAGAGAAGACCCCAGTCCGAGGTTAAGGATACATTCATCAAGGACGAGGTAATCAAACTTCTCAAAATAGGGTCCATTCGAAAAGTAAAATATCCCGAATGGTTAGCAAACGTAGTGGTAGTCCCTAAGAAGGGAAATAAACTTAGAATATGCAAAGACTATAAGGACTTGAACAAGGCCTGCCCTAAGGATTCTTTTCCTTTGCCGAATATCGATCGCACGATCTGTATTGGTCTAAATTTGGCGACCTGGTAACAGCAGATAAACAAGATCGAGGACAAGGTCGACCACGTCGTAATAGTGGGAGGCCGTTCTCAGGAAGGTTATTGTCGGGGACGAGTAGCTGGAATAAAGAGATAACGGCAGGATAGATTTAGAAATGGGCATAAGGAATATTCCTTTGAATATTCCTTATTTTGTACTTTTTAGGGTTTCTTGGAAATACCCCTTATAAATAGGAAGAGGAAGAGAACAAAAAGGGGATCTTCATTTTTATGATAAAGACACATTGTAAAAGGTTGACTTGAGAGAATATACAAAAGTTGTCTTGTTCACTGATTATCTTATTCAAGCACATGTTATTTAATCTTTGTTCACAAAAGTTGTCTTGTTTACTCGCTGACTTCGTCGCCGATTTCAGTGCCAATATAATGACTGAGGTCGAACAAGAAACTTCTCGCACCTCATCCAGTCTGTCCGACCTATGGGTCCTATACACTGATGGCATATCCAACGCGTCAGGATCTGGACTGGGACTCGTACTCGAGGTCCCAACAGGAAAAGTCATCCGCCAATATATACGGTGTCCTGATATGACTAACAATGAGGCCGAGTATGTGGGCGTAATTGCTGGATTAAAGCTAGCTCTCAAATACGGAGCGCGACGAGTCGTCCTAAGATGCGACTCGCAACTCGTTGTTAACCAAGTCACAAGGACTTTCCAAATCAAAGAGCAGAGGCTACAAAAGTACCAGGAAGAAATTCATAAACTGCTACTAGATTCGACGAATGTGACTCGACCAGATAACTCGAGCACAAAACATCGAGGCAGACGGTCTCGCCAAGTTAGCAGCGGCCAACAAAAAAACCACGAAGGAAAATGTGGTCACCCTCCTCCACTCATCAATAGACCAACTTGAGGTACACTCTGTAAACTTGACTTGGGATTGGCGCAACCGTATTGTAACATATTTGCAGGAAGGAGTACTCCCAGTAGACAAAAAGGAAGCCAAAAAGCTTCGAATGCAGGCGACCGGGTACAACATCATAAATCACAACCTATACAAAAGAACATTTGGGGGCCCCTTAGTGAAATTCCTAGGGCCGAATCAAAGAAGACGCGTGCTCGAGGAAGTACACGAAGGCCACTGCGGTGCCCATACCAGCAATCGGCCCCTCGTTAGATGCCTCATTCGAGCAGGTTATTATTGGCCCACAATGAAGAAGGAAGCCGCCGATTACATCAAGAAGTGCGAACAGTGCCAGAAATATGCTCCTATGATACACCAAGCGGGCGAACACCTCCACTTTGTTACATCGCCATGGCCATTCATCAAATAGGGAATGGACATCGTCGGACCCCTCTCAGCAGGGCGAGGTAATGTACGTATTCTTTTGGTTTTAACTGACTATTTTTCCAAATGGGTAGAAGTAGGTGCGTTCACCCAAATACGCGAACAGGAAGTTATCGCATTCATATGGAGAAACATCATATGCCGCTTCGGCATTCCCAAAGAAATCAGTTGTGACAACGGACCCCAATTCATTGGAAAGAAGACCGTCGAGTTCTTCGAAAAATGGCACATCAAGCGACTACTCTCCACGCCATATCACCCTGCTGGTAACGGCTCGGCCGAATCCTCCAACAAAACAATACTAAATATCTTAAAGAAAAAGCTTGAGGACGCCAAGGGACTATGGTTGGAATTACTACTAGAAGTACTATGGGCATACCGCACCACGCCAAAAACAAGCATAGGAGAAACGCCATATCCACTAGTCTACGGGACTGACGCTATGATACCAGTCGAGGTCGGGGAACCCAGTTTGAGATACTCCAACAAAAGCGGACCAAGCAATGACGAGAACAGAAAATAAGACCTCGACGAAGCAGAGGAATGAAGAGACATGGCTTACATAAGAATGGTAGCCCAAAAGCAACAAGCAGAACGGTACTACAAAAAAAAGCCAAAGTACGACCACTCAAAGTCGGAGACTATATACTCAAGGCCAAAACACAAGCGAGCAAAGATTCGAGAGAAGGCAAACTAGGAACCAATTGGGATGTGCCATAGAAAATCACGGTAGCAGCAAACAAAGGATCATTCCAACTAGAAACAATGGAGGGAAAGCTACTACAAAGAATTAGAACGTCGCCCATCTCAAGTAATTGAACTTCTGAAAACAGACGCCCTCCACGTCATACTCTTTTTCCCTCACCCGGGTTTTGTCCCGGACGGGTTTTCTCGAGGAGGTTTTTAATGAGGCGACAAAGGGGACATCTCGAAGTTCAAGTATAATTCATCGCCCCGCCTGCCGATTGCTTCTCCAGGCCAAACGATTAAGGGACTGGATACATGGGAACTTCGCCAATATATGTATGAAACAAGAAGAAACATGTAATATTCTCCAATGAATGAAATAAAGCAGCGTTTTTTCCCTCTCCACCAAGTCCTTTTACACTTTACATTTGACCTCGCTCGAATTACTTTACATTCGACCTCGCTCGAATTACTCTACATTCGACCTCGCTCGAATTACTTTACATTCGACCTCATTCGAATTACTTTACATTCGACTTCGCTCGAATTACTTTACATTCGACTTCGCTCGAATTACTCTACATTCGACCTCGCTCGAATTACTTTACATTCGACTTCGCTCGAATTACTTTACATTCGACCTCGCTTGAATTACTCTACATTCGGCTTCGCTCGAATTACTCTACATTTGACCCCGCCCGAACTACTTAATATTCAACCTCGCTCGAAATCTTCAATGTTCGACCGTGTCGAATGTTGATCTCATCAAAAAATTAGGGACTTCCCCACATAGCAAAAATAAAAGAGAACATAAATCAAGAAATACATAGCAAAAAGGGAGTTGTTCCATTACAACTATTGAATTACAATACTTTTTACAAAAGGGACCAGAGACGCCCTCACAAAAATAGCAAAGCAAAACAAAAACTAAGTACAACGGCTTTACGCCGCTTCATCCTCATCGGCGTACTCATCCTCATACGAAGAATTGGAGGCGAGCCTATCCGCATCGTCGTCAACATCATCCCCACAGGTGTACCAGGGGCGTAACCACAAGCTTCACAGGCCGTACGTGCCTTGACACAAATGCCCTCGAGTTCTGCTTCAGGAATTTTCCCGACGGCCTTCAAAGACTTATACACGTCAAGTTGAGCCTCGGCATGAACCCACATCTTATACAACTCCCGCGGCACACCGGGATCGACAGAAGTATGAGACGTAGACGGTTATGACTGCCGTCGTACCTCCTCGGCCTTCAAGGAAACAACCTGATCGTTCAATCTAGACAACTCCGCCTCCAGATCTTGGATCCGCTCTTCTAACCTTTCCACCTTAAGCGCCGATGTCTCTGCCTTATTATCCCGCTCGGACCTACAAACGCGGAGGGCATCTTCTAAGGCCGCCACTCAGACATAGCGGCTATTCTGCCTTTCTCGGCACGATTCAATTTTTCGACCTTGGCTCTCAACTCGCCCTTTAGATCGACAGCCTTCGCCTCCCTCTGCCCAAGTTTAGTAGTTAAAGATGCCACCTGCGTTTGAAGGTCAGCATTCTTAGCTATCACCCCCTTGCTCACCTCGAGCTCGTCCTCCTTGGCCTTTAGAGCTGCCTCAAGCTCGCTGCACCTAAATGGCTCTCATGAGCTCATCATCCCTCTCCCTTAGCTCTTCGTCTTTCTTCGTCAACTCATCATCTTTCTGTTGAAGCCCATCACGAAGCGACTGAAATTCACCATCCTGGTTGAGGAAGTCGGCCAGAGTCCGGTGCTTATTACGGTACTCCCTATATTTGGACGTCACCTTCTTAAAAACGATCGTCCTCCGCTCCTCCCTCCGGTCACGCTCGATCCCCATGATAAGACTTTGACAAGCAAAAGAAAGGAGTCAGTATGAGAAAATTACACATGCGAAACAAATCATAACTTTAAAAAGCACTTACTCGCAGAGCCATGCCGGATATACCCAACGACAACTCCGTATCGCTGATCACCTGTAGTGCCGTTTTCTAAGAAGTCGAGCATAGGGGAGCAAAGGACGACACCGCCCGTTCTGAGTTGGCCAAAGGGTCGTAGTCCACAGGAATGACTATGTGCCGCTTAGGACCCTCCGTCCTTACCTCCACATGAGTATTTCTCTCCAGAAAGGCCCGTACCTCCTCAGGGTCGACATCCGAGCCAGAGTCGTAGCCCCCCGCGGGGATCGCCCTACTTCCCCCGGCTGCCGAGGATGCGCCACCTTCTGCGGCTCGTGTAAGCTCTCCACTACTCCGAACCACCTCAACCCCAAAGGGCCGCGTATCCATAACGTCACCTGTCATGAAAACAGTCTCTAAGTCTGGTGCAAGCGCAGACTCCGCTCCCAAAGCGATGAACTGTTCCGGTCCGACGTCAGCGATGAAGGCCTTCCCGGTTTTCGCCCTTCGCCTTTTCCTCGACGGTGACTCCTCGCCTTCAGAAGGCTCGTCTACGAGATGATAGATGGGCTGGGAAGAGATCTCATCCCGCACTACGACAATTTGAGGAGCAGAGTCCCTCATCGGCGGAACTTGAGTCCGATTTCCTCAAGCGGATTCAGCCAAGGCAAATTGCATTCCAGCCGACACGACCGCCTGGTGAAATGCAGGCACTGGAGCCTTCTTCTTGGAAACTCACCGACCTAGCACCAAAGAGTGGCAACATCAGAGAGCAGTGGCAAAAAACAAAAAAGCCGAAGTAAAAGTGACACTTACTAGACGGGATTTTGGGTCCAAAATGCTTGTAAAAGGATGGTCAATCACGAATTCCCACGATGTGGGGTAACACGCGAGCCACCCAATCTTCCATATCAAAAACGGGAGAAGGTGCACGCCTCTCAGCTGAAAAGCAAGGAAGTCACAAGTGAGCCAAAAAGGAAAAGGCGAAAGAAAATAACTAGCAAACGTTAATATACTTACGATTATAGTTCCATTGCTCGGGAAATCCAGCCGGGTCCTCTACTAGGTGCTCGATCTTGATGAAGAAGTACTTATGCCACAACTTCCGATTCGTTCTTTCGTCCATCCCGACTACCAACCCTCTGGTCCCACGATGCCGTAGGTGTATCAGAGTACCTCTATAAAAACTAGGTGAAAATAAATGTAGCAGGTGGCGAACATCGACGTTGCAGCCAGCCAACTCCGCATACTTCGTTAGCCTCAAGAAAGCTTTATACAAATAGGGAGAGAGTTGGGCCGGGCAAACGTTGTAAAACCGGCAAAATTCTCCACTAGCGGAAGGAGAGGAAGAGTATAACCAATCAAGAATGGGTAGACATAGAAGGCATAATACCCGGGTCGATGAACCTCCACGATGTCAGCTCCAGCCTAAATAATTTCGACATGGGGAGGGATGCGATATTTAGACCAGAGGTCGACTATGTGAGGTGGTCCCGTCTCAGAAAGCCTCTGGGCGGGAGCAGGAGCAGGCTCCTTTGGGAAATCAGTTCTAACCAAAGGGTTTTTGGGGACTATCTCCTCCGCGGTGGGGAATCTATCATCCTCTTCAGCCATGAATTCCTCACCGCCGGGAGGAAGGGCCACGGATAATGGGGTGGCATCGGAAACCTCATCATGAATATGAGGGGGTTGTGACATATTTCAACCATGAAACGTATTCTACCAAGTCTGAAGAAGAAGATAACAACTGGGTAAGAAAGAGGGGAATGGAAGTGAAGAAGCTGTAAGAAATCGAAAGCAGAAATTGGAGAAGAAGATCAAAGAAGAACAATACTCATGCAAAGTCAGAAATGGCGAAAACTTTCAAAAAATGAAACCCCCATCTATTTATAAGGTTGGGTGGCACGAGAATCGGAGCAAAGGACTGTCAATGGCACCAAAACCGAAATGGCAGACGCACAGACGCTGCCTCGGGAAGACGCGTAAAGATGACGTGTGCAGCCATGACATCACCGACGATAGCCACTCCAACCACAAACTCACTGGCTACGCCATTTTCTCGACCTCGGCCGATTTGATCTAATCAACACGACCAAATTTCTTCTAAACGGACGCAAACAGGGTCCGCTTATTGAGGACGTGCAAGACCACGACCTCAACAAGCGGAGGGACTAACTGTATTGGTCTAAATTTGGCGACCTGGTAACAGCAGATAAACAAGATCGAGGACGAGGTCGACCACGGCGTAATAGTGGGAGGCCGTTCTCAGGAAGGTTATTGTCGGGGACGAGTAGCTGGAATAAAGAGATAACGGCAGGATAGATTTAGAAATGGGCATAAGGAATATTCCTTTGGATATTCCTTATTTTGTACTTTTTAGGGTTTCTTGGAAAAACCCTTTATAAATAGGAAGAGGAAGAGAACAAAAAGGGGATCTTCATTATAAAGACACATTGTAAAAGGTTGACTTGAGAGAATATACAAAAGTTGTCTTGTTCGCTGATTATCTTATTAAAGCACACGTTATTTAATCTTTGTTCACAAGATCCAAAGATTTCATAACCATCTTCACTTCTCATCTTTCCACGTTGCTGTCAGGAGAAAGAACCATCCAAATTATATAATAATTGGGTGGTAGATTCTTTCTTATTACATTTATTACCATTATCTACATTTATTGCATGTTCATGTTATCATATTTATTGGTATTCATTGAGTGCAAACGTACTATTTAACGCTATCAAACGTCGTTCATCTTACCAATTTCCTACAATATTTGATCTAGACTAAGATTCATCCTTCATTTCATCATTAATTAGTTTAACAAAAAGGCTTAACACTTTTGGTCAAACATGATCGATGCCACGGCCGGCCACGAGATTCTCAGTTTTCTCGATGCTTACTCCGGGTACAATCAAATACAAATGAACCTGGAAGATCAGGAAAAGACTTTGTTTATCACTAAATACGGCACCTATTGTTATAACGTAATGCCGCTCGGACTAAAAAATGCTGGTGTAACTTATCAACGCCTAGTAAATCAAATGTTCGAAGAACGGATAGGGAAATCTATGGAAGTTAATATTGATAACATGCTAGTTCCTGCGAAGAGAGGACCATTTGAAACATTTGCAGGAGACTTTCGATATTCAAAGGAGATACAACATGAAACTCAACCTAGAAAAGTGTGTTTGGGGTCGGCTCGAGCAAGTTTCTCAGTTTCATGGTGTCCAATCGGGGGATCGAGATCAACCCCGATAAAATCAAAGCTATCGAGGATATCAAAGTCGTGGATAATGTGAAAGTCGTGCAGAGGCTGACCGGGCGCATAGCCGCCCTAGGGTGATTCATCTCGAGGTCCTCAAATAGAAGTCACCGGTTCTTCTCACTGCTTAAGAAGAAAAGAAATTTTGCATGGACCCCAGAATGCCAATAAGCATTAGAAGAACGAAAACGATACCTGTCAAGCCCTCCACTGCTTCACACCCCGAAAATGGACAAGCAACTCTACTTATACTTGGCGGTCTCGGAAATAGCGGTAAGTGAGGTCCTAGTTCGAGAAGAGCAAGGTACACAATTCCCTGTTTACTATGTTAGTCGGACCTTAGGTGAGGTTGATACCCACACTTAGAGAAATTAGCGCTTTCTTTAATAAGTGCCTCTAGGAAATTGAAACCATATTTCCGATGCCACCCGATTTGTGTCGTAACTACTTATCCCCTTCGCAATATTTTGCACAAACCCGAACTCTTGTGTCGACTGGCCAAATGGGCCGTCGAGATCAATGGGTATGATATCGAGTATCAACCCCGAACCCCATCAAGTCCCAAATCTTGGCAGACTTTGTGGCAGACTTCACGCCAGCCCTCGTACCCGAGGTCGAAAAGGAACTATTGCTAAAATTGGGTACATCATCGGGGGTGTGGACCCTCTTTACGGACAGTGCTTCGAACATGAAAGGGTCCCGGCTGGGCATCATTTTGAAGCCGCCCACTGGTAACATAATTAGACAATCTATAAACTTCGAAGCTAACTAACAATGAGGCCGAGTATGAGGCCATGATTTCAGGTCTCGAGCTAACTAAAAGATTGGGAGCAGAGGTCATCGAGGCCAAATTTGATTCCCTACTTGTGGTAAACCAAGTCAACACAACTTTCGAAGTCGGAGAAGATCGAACGCAGAGATACTTGGAAAAGCTATAGGTAACTTTACATAGATTCAAAGAATGGACCTTACAACACATTCCTCGGGAATAGAACAACGAGGCCGATGCCCTTGCAAACTTGGGGTCATCGGTCGAGGATGACGAACTTAACTCGAGGACTGTCGTACAACTATCGAGATAAGTAATCGAAGAAGGCCACGCCGAAATAAACTCTACATGTTTGACCTGGGATTGGAGGAACATGTACATTGAATACCTAAAGAACGGGAACTCCCGTCAGATCCGAAGGAGTCAAGGACTCTACGCACCAAGGCAAAACGGTTCACTTTGGCGAGGATGGAATGTTATTCAGGAAATTCACGAAGGCACTTGTGTAAACCCCTCCGGTGCCGAATCCCTGGTTCACAAAGTCATCAGAGCTGGTTACTATTGGGATGATATAGAAAAGGATACAAAAGAGTTCGTTCGAAAGTGCGATAAATGTCAAAAGTATGCGCTGATGATTCACCAGCCCGGGGAGCAGCTCCACTTGGTCTTATCCCCATGGCCATTCATGAAATGGGGTATGGACATCGTCGGCCCTCTGCCATCGACCCGAGGTAAAGCTCAGTCAATTTTATTTATGACTGATTATTTTTCTAAATGGGTTGAAGCACAGGCTTTCGAGAAAGTCAGAGAAAAATAAGTCATAGACTTCATTTGGGACCACCTTATATGCCGATTCGGGATGTCTGCCGAGATCGTGTGTGATAACGGAAAGCAACTCATCGGCAGTAAAGTGACTAAATTTCTCGAGGATCACAAGATTAAAAGGATTCTATCAACGCCATACCATCCCAGCGAGAACGGACAAGCCGAATCCACCAACAAAACCATAATTCAATACGAGACTAGAATTGTTGGATGAAAGACGCGAGGCCGCCCTCACTCGATTGGCCGCATAAAATAGTGGATCGAAAGGTACTACAACCAAAGAACCAATCTGCACTTTAAAATTGGAGACTTGGTGCTAAGAAAAGTCACCCTCACCACTCGAAACCAAATGAAGGAAAACTGGGTCCAAATTAGGAGGGACCTTATCAGGTCCTCGACATCATCAGAAAGGGATCCTACAAGCTCAGCACGATGAACGACGAACAATTAGCAAACAATTGGAACGTGTCACTTCTAAAGAGATACTACTGCTAAGGTACGACCTTCTCCATTTTCATTTATATTTTAAACTAACCAATTGCAGGTGTTCGATAGGACGTCGATAGATTCTTCAAATACGAAGTCTTTATGTCTGAAAGCACGCATTGCACTCTTTTTCCCTTAGACTGATTTTTGTCCCAAATGTGTTTTCCCGGCGAGGTTTTTAACGAGGCAACCATTGATCGTGCTAACTTAGAACAATTCAACAGTATTCGAGGCTTGTTTAAAATCAACCTTGAATACTGGGGGCATTACCCTCGAATGTCAGCTTTGTTGCAAGGAAATTACTTCGTAACAACGGGGTCTCGATAGGTAAATTTTGTAAGGGCCAAACGGACGAATAAACCATGCCCATATAGGTTACTCGAGCCCTAACATCAAACATGTACGCATGTAAACATTGAAAGAAGTATTTTCTTTTGCCGATATCTCATGCCTTAGAATTTTTTTTTCTACGTTACAATTTCGTACTCTTGATCTATTGTGAACAGGCTTAAGGGCCGATCATAACGGAACCCTACGCTTGGGGACTGACGTCCGAAAAACAGACGAGATCGAATTATTATCATTTCGAGATCATAAAGACCTTAAAGGAAACCCTCGATTATTACGGGCCATGGCCACCCCACTAGGGGACTGACACTTCGGGCAAGCTCGAAGTGAAACGGGAAAATAAGCCTAAGAGGAAAGTCCCAAATAAAAAAGGCTACGGCCAAATTAACACAGTTCGGAGATGTCCGAATTCTGTAGTGAAACATGCCTTCGAATACTTTCATAAACCTATTAAAATGGGCTAACCTCGGCAAAATTATAAAGGGCTTAGATAATATCAAGCCTTGAAAACTCTAATGAGTACAAAGTTTTTCGAACTCTCGAACAATCTCTTCCATGCTAAGGCATTACAGGTCTTACAAATATGGATGACAACTTTTCAAGCTGAAAAAGGGGGGAAAAAGCCATAAACATTCTTTATACCAATGCCATGTCGGCCTAATACAAAAGCCTAAGGGCTATCTCTTGCTTTGAGTTCGAAAGATCGTCCTCATTCAAATAAAACCTAAGGGTTACCTTGTTTCGAGCCCGAGTAACACACACTCGGTAAAAGCTATGCTAGTTCGATTTCGGTCAAATTACCTGAACCTCGAACCTATTCATAGAGCATAAATAAGCACAAATTTCATAAGGCAGAAGTGATAAAATTTCACAAGAAAGATCTTTATATATGTCAAAGTTATTTACAAGGGCAACATGGCCCGATCGGAATTCTATGCAAAAAAATCCAAAAAAGATCCTATGTACTTAATCTTCTCCAGGAGCAACATCTTCACCCTCGGGGTCTTCTTTGCTCTCAGATCCACTCATACTCCCGGAATGATCATCATTAGAAGAGACCAATGCTTTGGCTTCGGCTTCAAGCTCTTTTGCATCTTCGATCTCGGCAGCGAGATCGAAACCACGAGTGTGGATCTCCTCGAGAGTCTCTCTTCGAGACTGGCACTTGGCAAGCTCGGCAACCCAGTATGCTCGAATCTGAGCAGTATTAGAAACTTCCTTTTCTCAAGCTTGAGCGGATTCAGCATCAGACTGGTAGATGGCCACGATTGCCTCAGCATCGGCCTTAGCCGTCTCAGCCTTAGATTTCGTCACTGCAAGTTCCGTGACCAACCGAGCCTGGAGCTCCTTAATCTTCTTGGCTTGTGCCAAGTTCTTCTCTCTCATGCCTAGGAGTTGGCCTTCAACCGAGGATAACTGAGCTCGAGCAGCCTATATTTTACTTCCACGCTATGGTTTCCGCCTTCACCGCATCTACCTCTCCATGGAGTTGCTCGATCATCTCGTGCAGCTGCTGGACCTGTGAGATCGAATTGTTATACATCACTCCCGAACCGATGCCAATAACTTCTAAGACTTTAATTACCTACTCGGTTAGTTCGCTCTATTCTTTCTGAGCCGCAGCCAGTTCAGCTCGGAGGCCCTTGATTTCTTCTTCTTTCTGCTCATTGAGAAGTTTAAAGGTATTCTTATCCTCAGTGAGCCCTGGATATCAGCCTCATATTGGCTCAGTTCTCCTCGAGACCTAAAGAAAACTTCGTGATGAAGCACCGAGGCCTACACAAATAGAAGAAAAATAATTAGGCAAGAAGAGAAAAACACAAATATGGAAACTAGTACTGACAAGGAAGATTATGGCTTACCCGATTCAAAGCCTGTCGGGCCTTATTGAAGAGATAGGGTGCTCCCACCTCGTCCATCAGAGCTTGGTCTTCCTCCGTGACCAGACTTCGAAGGTAACTAGCCACCCCTACGGGGGCGACAAAAACTCGTGCATCCTCCGGGATCGAATTGATGATTGTTCGTTTGCACTCGGGGTTGACACTAGGGACCGGAAACCGGCCGATCAGTCTGAAACTCGAGGTAGATTTGGCCAAGCTCTTCCTCGGTACCTCCAAGTCACTCAAGCTAGCAGCATCATCGACCCCAACAAAATAACTATGGAAAAGGTCCTCCCCTCCGAGGGCACCTTCTACATGAAGAGTATTCATGGCCCGAGCCTCCCGAACTTCCTCTTTGGAGAATGAAGGAAGTGACGGGAGTCTCCGATTTCTATTGCCTAGGTAGATCTCTTGGGATGTTTTCCTCATTTTGAGGAGGCTCGGGACCGGCCTCCACAGCCATTTCTCATGCCTTCACACCGTGAGGTACCTTTGGCTCCAGTCAGCTCAAGGACTCCAACTGAATCCCCCTCTTGGGCCCCGTCAGATCAAGGCAGAATATTTCCAATTTGGACTGATCTGTGGCCTTTTGACCCTCGGTATTAGCTCGTGCTTGAGCCATCGGACTGGAATCATCCTCCTTTTTCTTCTTTTTCTTCTTCTTCTTCTTCTTCTTCTTCTTCTTCTTCTTCTTCTTCTTCTTCTTCTTCTTCTTCTTCTTCTTCTTCTTCTCTTAGGAGTTGAACTGACTCCATGGATAGGGGAATCACATCCTTCTTGGACTTTCGAGCCGCTTTATTCTTAGGATCTGGCCCCTTGGAGGTCGAAGCCCTTTTCCTCTTACTTTCCTTTGCCGGCTTCGGGGTAGGGAGTGGGTTTTCTTCTTCACCAGACAGGGCGTCATCATCACCTCCCTCCCAAGACCTAGAAAAGAAGAAAAACAAATAAGCTCAGAAAAATACTCGGACAATGGTCAAAGCTATCAGGTTATATAAAAACTTAGCGTGGTTTTGGGCCTCCCGTTTACCTCTCGCAATTCGCGCCATGCACGCTCAACATGCTCGATCTAGGGAATCGCACCCGGCATCCAGGCAACGACTGCATCAAATAAAACTCCAACAGGAAAGAACAAAAAAGTAAAGGTAATAAGTGGAAGTTAAAAAGGGAGTTATACTTACGTCTCATATTCCATTTCTCCGGAAATGGCATACTTTCGGCCGGGATCAGGTTCGAGGTCTTCACTCGGACAAATCGGCCTATCTAGCCCATGTCTTTGTCCTCATCTATGCTCAAGAAAGACACCTTGGAAGCCCGACATTGAAGCTTTATTATCCCACCTAGATAAAGTCGGGGGCTATACAAGCGTATGAGATGATCGAGGGTGAAGGGAAGCCCGTCGACTTGGCTCACAAAGAAGTGGAGCAGTATCACAATCCTCCAGAAGGAGGGGTGTATTTGGCCGAGGGTAACCTCGTACTTCTTGCAGAAGTCCACAATAACCGGGTCCAAGGGGCCAATGTGAAAGGGTAGGTGTAAACACATAGAAACCCCTCCACATACGTAGTGATTGACTCCTCAGGCGAGGGCACCACCACGTGCTTGTCTACCCAGTTGCAATCCTTTTTGACTTGGTCTAAAAGGCCACCGGTGATTGTGCATATATACCTTGACATTGGCTCGCATCGGCCCGGAACCGAGCGGGTCTTTTCAACCTTGAAATCGAAATCAAGGACGCACGACGGAGGAAAGAATTCTTCAGGGCAAGGCTCCGACGCTGGTTGCTCGACGCCCAACTGAGACGAGGAAGCCTTTTCTTTCTGGGGAACGGTTTTAGATGTTTTGGCCATTTTGTTATTTTGAACAAGGGAGAACAGAGATTGGGATATTTGGTGTCTTGAAGGAAACAAACAAGGAAATTCAAAAGCTTGAAAGCAAGAGGTTCTGTAGGTGGCGACGGAAAATGGAGATTAGAACGAAAAGAAATCAAAAGTAAAGCTTGGGCGAGAGAAGGAAAGTGCATTTATAGGATGAACGTCGGTTCAGAACCGATAGTGGCCGACAACAACTGACAAGCATTTGATGCCTTGATATACGAACCGACGGGACGTTTCAGTAACCTTTGCCGCTTGCGTCACAACGCTTACGTTATGATAGATCGAGGGCAGGTTTGAAGCCTCAATTCATTTCTTGTCACTGCACTCTAAAAAACGAGGGGACTATCTGTATACGATCAAAGTTGGGCTTGCCTAATTTTGTATGACTAACCGAAGTCGGGATGGAAAATCAAGGACCGGCCCCATTTATATTGGAGTGTGGTACGAAGACAGATTGATAAGCTCGTGGATCAACGGCCGATGAAGATCGAGGCTGGCTGTGACCGAGACCAAAGCGAGAAAGAGATCGAACAAGATCGAAGAAGGCTTGCTACGTCGAATAACAGAAAGCCGAGATATTCGTGATTAGGCGAGGAACGTGGCGGAAATCTCGGCACGTATCGAGTTAGGATCGAATATTTATCCTATCATGGAATTTACATCTTTAATTAGAATTGTACCATTAATAGGATTCCTCTACTATATAAAGGAGGGTTTAATCATTTTGTAACCATCTGACATTCAGCATATCAAAGCAATATATCATACTTTTATTTCTTGCAAGCTCTGTTGTCCAGTTCATACTTTCAATAGCTTGTTCAGTTGGTTCGAGTGCAATTAGCAAAAGGGCCTGTAACGATCCGGCCTGTCGTTTCATGAGTTACCGCTCCGTTTTCCCCATTTTTGCTTCTTATTGTCTTGTTTAGCTGGATTATGTGTTACCGGGTTGGTTGTCTCGGGTTCGGAGAGGTTTTGATAAGGTTTGAGACACTTAGTCTCTTTTGAGAAAGCTTAAGTTGGAAAAGTCAACCGGATGTTGACTTATGTGAAATAGGGATCGGATGTAAATTCCGATGATTTGGATAGCTTCGGGAGGTGATTTGGGACTTAGTAGTGTGATCGGAACGTGTTTTGGAGGTCCGGAGTAGATTTAGGCTTGAATTGGCAAAATTAGAATTTTGTTGTTTTCCGGTTGATAGGTGAAATTTTTGATATAGGGGTCGGAATGGAATTCTAGGAGATGCAGTAGGCTCGTTGTGTCATTTGGGATGTGTGTGCAAAATTTTAGGTCATTCGAACGTGGTTTGGTAGACTTTTTGATCAAAAGCGGAATTCAGAAGTTTTAGAATTCTTACGCTTGAATCCGATGTGTTTTGGTTGTTTCGATGTTGTTTGAGGTGTTTCGAAGATTGGTATAAGTTTGGATGGTAGTATATGACTTGTTTGCGCTTTTGGTTGGGGTCCCGAGGGCCTCGGGGTGATTTCGGATGGTTGACGGAAAGTTTGGAATTGGAAATGGCAGTTGAAGCTAAGTCTGCTGTCATAACCGCATCTGCGGTTGAGAGGGCGCAGGTGCGACCCTCGCAGATGCGGAGAGCAAGTCGGAGAAGCGGAATGGGCCAAGGGGATCTGGAACCGCAGAAGCGGCTAGGTGAGCGCACCTGCGGTAGTGCAGGTGCGGGTGTCTTATCGCAGATGCGGAACTTGGGTTCTTAAGTGAAAACCGCAGAAGCGGTAGGTGGACCGCAGAAGCGGTGCCGCAGGAGCGTGATTTTGACCGCAGGTGCGAAAAACCTGGGCCAGAAGGTATAAAAGAATTCCTTCGCGATTTTGAGTTATTCTTCACCATTTGCATGCGTGTTTGAGCTTGGGGAGCTGTTTGAAGAGGAATTTCAAGGGGATTGCATAGAGGTAATGTTTTTGGACCCTAAACTCGTTTCTATGGTGTAATTTCACTGATTTGGCTTGGAAATTAATGGAAATTTAGGGTTAAAAATGGGGAAACTAGGGCTTGAGATTGGAGGCTTTCGAGCAAGGGTTTGAGGGGCCATTTGTGGTCAGATTTTAATACTTTTGATATGTATGAACTCGTGGGAAGATAAGGAGTCTGTTGATGCAAATTTTATCGAATTCCGAGACGTGGGCGCGGGGGGTCGGGTTGGACCAATTTCGGTATTTTTGGTATAATTTGATTATTCTCGCATGGGCTTCGTTCCCTTAGCTTATTATAATGTTATGATTCTGATTTTGGGTAGATTCGACGCGAGTTGAGGCCGAAGCGAGAGACAAAGGCATCGCGGAGTAGTATTTCATCCGATTTGAGGTAAGTAACCATTGTGAATCTGGAACTGAGGGTATAAACCCCGGTATTTCGTATTGTTTTGATGAATGAGGTGACGTACATGCTAGGTGACGAGCGTGTGGGCGTGCACCGGTAGGGATTGTGACTTGGTCCGTCCTATAGCGACTATTAAGCTGCGTACTTGATTTGAAATCTTATTATATCACGTATTTTAGAGATTGACACTATATTATGGGCTGTATGCCATGTTTGGGCCTTGTGCCGACATGTTGAGAACCTTAGCGGCATTTTTATTGTTTTCCTCACTCTATTTGTTTGAAAGCATATCCTCAGCCATATTTTACCTGTTCATTGTTTAAAACCTGGTTTTGTCATTCTACTTCTTAAATGTGAAAGACTGTTTGGGCTGAGTATCCCTGATTTCCACTGTTATGCCCGAGTGGCTGTGAGGTTAATGATGAGAGAGGTTGAGGACCTAATCATGAGGATTATATATATATATATATATATATATATTATGGATCGGGCTACATGCCGCAATAATATTATATGTATATGTTATGGATCGGGCTGCACGCCACAGCGATACTTATATGGATCGGGCTGCACGCCGCAACGATATATATATATATATATTGGATCGGGTCTTTGCGCCGCAGCGATATGACTCTTGGGCTATAGGAGCCCCTCCGGAGTCTACTACACCCCCAATGAACGTAGTCGACTACTAAACTATAGGATCGGGCTGCACGCTGCAACGATTATTATGATTATTACCTATTATGAGTATATTATTGAGCCTTGAGTGCCGTAGGTNATAAATATTAATTTAAAAATACTGGAAATAATTTTTGTAGTTATAAAATGCTATTAACTGTAAAATAGGCTATAATTGCAATTACACGCAATTTAGCTTTAAAAATACCAAATAAATTTGTAAAAATGTACAAAAATCACCTTAATTATATTCTGGTGTAAATGTGAGAATGAAATAAGTTATTAACCAAAATGATAATTTGGGGAATAATTATTGGATTTTGTGGTATTAAAATAGGCAATAAATTGGTTTAAAAAATCATTTAAATTTTGGAAAAAGTATAAAAACTCTTGGGTGTGCTTATGTATGCACACATATGTTATTTTGAATGTATTTTGAGCATAAAAAATATCTAGGGAAAAATTGGGTATCAACACTTACTTAAGATTCTATCTATTTTTAATACACTTTATACATCATACTATCATGGTCATATGGTACAATATAAAATAAATAAATACACTATTATTTCGTTAAAACATCCATGTAAAAATATATATATTTTCAACTTCTAATTTTTTTAATCTCATATAAAGAGACAAAATTCTTGTACGGTTAGTTCTTAAAATGGTAAAAAGATAACCTTCCTTTCTTGTGAGAAAATAATTTATATCTTTACAATAAAGAAATTCTTTTTGTACTATAAATTCTTAAAACGGAAAAAGGATAACTTTTCTTATGATAAAATACTATCTACTCTTATAATAAGTAAAACCTCATTTATAAACTCCCACATGTCATGTATTTAATTTAAAACTTATCACAACAGTATAAAATCGTATCTATCAACTTTTACCGAAAATGGTTTACGTCAAAGAAAATACCTATCAAGCCAGCATATAGTAGTTCTGAAATTCTTCAAACTTACAGGGTCTTACATTCCTATCTTCATGTATAACCTTAATCCCTTCCAACTCATATGTTATTACTTCGACGAATCCTAACGTTAAAGTACGGAATGTAACATCCTTCCCCCCTTTAGAACATTCGTCCTCGAATGTTAACTCTTAGAGATTTGCAAAATTTTTACTAGGTTCTCCTGTGTAACTAAAGTAAAACCCAAACTATTTTTCTAGTCTTGACTATTCACAACCTTTTGTACTTGAGTATCTCGTATCTTCTTCTCCTTTACTTTACTTACTTTACAATCTCGCATCGTATTTTCTGTTTCTTTCATAACCTTCCTTCCACATAAGTAGAAATTAAATCTACGCCTTAAAGCTCTATTGTGATAGCACCTCTAGTGCATACAGAATTCGGTAGAAACTTTATACTGAATTCTTACGACTTAGCTTTATGGCACGATTTGGAAACAAAAGAAGGGTAACATTTCCTAAATGCCCTATAGCCTCTCATTTATAAATGTGGCGCGCAACACATCCATAAGTGACACTTTACTAGGCACGGCTTTGTAGACTCCCTAGGACACGAACTGCTCTGATACCACTTTGTCACGCCCCAAACCTGGGGAGGCGTGGCTGGCACTCGGTGCCGTACTGGCCCGAGCGAACCACTCTATAACTCCTTTTTTTCTTTATAACTATTATGGGACAACATGGCTACAACTTGTAATGTATAACTATAAGTGGGCAACACTGTATCACTGAACCATTTTTCTTAAAACATGAATACATATGGGCCTTCAAGGCCTCTAACATACTGTACAAAATGAGCCTCTGTCTACAAAGCCTCTAAGATTGTTTGACATCAAATGGGATAGGGTACCGGCTGACCCATAAGTATGTAGTAAAACTCTGACATGATGACACATAGACTCGGCTACACTCCGAATGAGGTGGAGTCTTAACGATCCTTCGCTGAATGCCAATCTCGTCTACTATGAGGGATCATCTAACTGATTTTCTATACCTGCGGTTATGAAACGCAGCGTCCCCAACAAAAGGACGTTAGTACGAATAATGAACTAAGTATGTACGGCAGAACTGAAACATAACGATAAGTCAACATTAATTACAGACATATAAGAATCAACCTGTATCTCTGAAGTGCCACTGTATATTCATACTTATTATACTTACATATATATATATATATATATATATATATATATATAATGCTTCTCTTTGAGACTAATATCCATATGTATGATGCATGATTGCCCAACTGATCAGTGGTAACTGCCCGACCGGCCGTCGCATGGTGGTAAATGTATGACTGCCCAACCGATGGTAAATAATGATACATAACTGCCCAACCGGTGGTAACTGTCTGACCGGCCGTAGCTGGTGGTAAATGCATGTCTGCCCAACCGGTCGTAGCACGATGGTAAGTTAATATGCATGACTGCCCAACCGGCCGTAGCACGGTGGTAAATAAGTAACTGCCCAACCAGCCGTAGCTCGGTGGTAAATGCATGACTGCCCGACCGGCCGTAGCTCGGTGGTAATGCATATGCATGAAGATGCATGTATTATTGTATTATCAACATTAACATCTTTATCAAATACCTCAATAAAGAACTAGATACGTACTTAGACATGCTTGAATATCACTTTACGGGAATGAATAACATAAACATCCTTAACTGCTAAGAGTAGAATCACTTATGCAATAGCATTACGAGAGAAGAAACTTGTCGGTTTATCACAATGAGCTTTACAACCTAGGTTTATAGTCTGATAGACAACAGTATCCTCAAAGACAATTATCGTCCGATCTATACCAATCAGTACCAAAGAAAATCACCTTGAGAGAACTTGGAGATCACTTGTTGTTAAGTGACATACAACAAACTCAAGTGCTGTTTCACTTACTTTTTTTTTGAGCCAACAACAAAGGGACATGACACCAAGGCTATAGCATTTCTGCTTTCGATTGACATTCTATAAAATCCTCCATATCCACTTTCCAGGCGTTGCTATGGACATGGGATCAACCATAATACGCCTCACTGAGTTTTTGCCTCTTTTCTTAATTTTTTTTAAAGTAAAGATATCTATGTACTTCTATGAATAGAGTTATTTATGGAAGTTGTGCATTTGTTCGTTTCGTTTGTATTGTATAGATCATGCCAAAAGGAAAGAAGGGATAGCCTTAACATACCTGGAGTAGGGAAAAATCCGTATAATATTCTTGGAAAAGATTGCACCGTACTCCTCTAGAACCGCAAAGTTTTTACGTTGATAAGCTTCTAATAATAATTCTCGTTGAATTTGAGAGAAGCAGTCTCGCTGCTACTGGTTTGTCGGAATCTCACGAAAATGGTCACAATTTGAACAAGTCTCCTACTAATCTCTAATGTTACTGTTTGTGGATGTATTGAAAGTGTTAAGTGTAATATTGAAAGCCTTAGATTGAAAGAAAAGTCTTCGTTGTTAAGGAAGTGGTGTAGGAACTTATGTAAGAATTCTGTTTCTAATGATAATGTGCAAAGCCTTTATTTGAGTGTAGTGTCGAGATTAGCTAGAAATGAAGTGACGTTGCTTACATTTTCAAGATACAAAGTGTTGCCTTTCATTTATCCATTTGATTAAAATATTAATTTTAATAGAAATGAAGTAGTGTATATTTAACCCTTAGTTTCCACCTAAGATTATAATACTACTTAGTCATATGTATCAAGAGCGGGTTACTGCCACGTTTTAGGGGGTTTTGGTCTTATCTGATAAATTTACTACTTATTTAGGTAATGTTCCGTTATCCGATAATTAACCAATTACCCGCATAATTAAAAATTATCTCAACTTACTTAAGATTCTATCTATTTTTAATACACTTTATACATCATACTATCATGGTCATATGGTACAATATAAAATAAATACATACACTATTATTTCGTTAAAACATCCATGTAAAAAATCATATATTTTCAAACTTCTAATTTTTTTTAATCTTCATATAAAGAGACAAAACTTCTTGTACGGTTAGTTCTTAAAATGGTAAAAAAATAACCTTCCTTTCTTGTGAGAAAATAATTTATATCTTTACAATAAAGAAATTCTTTTTGTACTATAAATTCTCAAAACGGAAAAAGGATAACTTTTCTTATGATAAAATACTATCTACTCTTATAATAAGTAAAACCTCATTTATAAACTCCCACATGTCATGTATTTAATTTAAAACTTATCACAACCGTATAAAATCGTATCTATCAACTTTTACCGAAAATGGTTTACGTCAAAGAAAATACCTATCAAGCCAGCATATAGTAGTTCCGAAATTCTTCAAACTTACAGGGTCTTACATTCCTATCTTCATGTATAACCTTAATCCCTTCCAACTCATATGTTATTACTTCGACGAATCCTAACGTTAAAGTACGGGATGTAACACTGCACGCCGTAGCGATATATATATTGGATCGGGCTGCACTCCGCAGTGATATGACGCTTGGGCTGTAGGAGCCCCTCCGGAGTCTGTACATCCCCATTAAGCGTAGTCGACTATAAACTATGGATCGGGCTGCACGCCGCAGCAATTATTATGATTATTACTATTATGAGATATTATTGAGCCTGAGTGCAGAGTGTGAATACTGTGTGACGAGATCTGAGCCACAAGTGACCGAGAGGCTATATTTGTGAGTGACACCTTGCCCGAGTGGCCCATTTTTGACATATTTGCTGTTTTCACTCTTCCTTTTATAATGAGCCTCTGTTGAAAACTGCTAAGTAAATGATTTCAAGTATTTCAACTTAAACTGAAGTTTTTACGAAGTAACTGGCTTTTAAACTGTTGAGATTGACTTGATCTTCTGTTGTATACTCTCACTACCAGAAATTTGACCTATTGTAACGGTTGCAAAACCGTTGCCATAGATAGAACAACCGTTGCGATAGATCTGTTGCAACGATTTAAAGACCGTTCCACCAGATCGCGTGCCAATAGGTCTATTGCAACGGTTTATTGTAACGGCTCTACAACCGTTGCAGTAGGACTTCTATTGCAAGGGTTTTGAACCGTTACCATAGGCTCATCTATTGTAACGGTTATTTAGTCTAATGGGTCGGTTGAGAGCATGTTGCATATCGCTTCATGCAACGGTTGTTGAGGCTATTGCAACGATTATTCGAGCTATTGCGACAGTTTGTTAAGACTATTGCAACGGTTTCCTAGTGTATTGCAACACTTTATTAAGTCTATTGCAACAGTTTTTGGAACCTATTGCAACGACTTAATAATGTGAGGATTTACCCTTTTATTTGGTTGTGATAAGTAATTAACCTACATAATAAAATATAATGCACTATGATTTGCATAAATCACAAAAGAAAACTATTCATCAATAAAATCATAATCCAAAATATACAACTTGTATATCCAAATACAAAAGTAAATATACAATAGTGTTTGACAATTCAAGTGTTGGCGCACATAAATTTTCAAAAAGTTCAAAAATAAATTATTCTTGAAACTTCTGAAACTCTAGCAGCGACCACTAATACATCCAAGTTCTTCATTGCTATTGTTTATCCTTCATTCATTGGCTTCACCTATAAAAAATTGAAATAAATAATTGGTAGAAGTTTCATAAAAGAATATTTTCACAAGCAATATTAAGCCAAAAACATTTTACTTTTTCTTAGATCTAAACATCAAAGGAAAACTTTTCTTTATCTTATAAATACAAATATTACAGCCAATCATTTCTAGGAGCCATCAATTAATTAATGTTGTATGCACTCCAAATAATAAAACATAAAATCACTAAACACTATATCAATATAAATTCTATAGAAAATTGAAACAAGCATTTATCAATGAGGAAGATTTTACCACCCTATCTCTGTTTTTTTGTGTTGGAAAATAATCACTACATCAACATGTATAACTTACAAGAAAATAGAAACTTACTCGAGGTTTTCCTTGGCTTCAAAAACTACAGGTTGCTCTTTTCCTACTGCAGAGGCAGCCTTAGTTACATATTGAGCAGCTAAAGCTTTCAAATGAAGTTTAATCTTACTAATAGACTGTATTTTCCTGCTATACTTTTAAATGAAGATTAATTACACCCTTTTAGTGCAACATATATTTTTTCTGTTGGTTCAGAGAGTATCTATCCGTTAAATTTATTGCATGACCTCGTCTATTAGATCCATTTTCAGGTGAGATACTCCAAAGCAGTAGAACAGCAACATATGGAACGATAAGAGTCTAATAGCAAGGATAATGTTGTAGTCTTGTTGTATCAACAAGCTGAATAATTGGTAAGAAGAAAATGTTCATCAATTAGTTGAAGAACTTGGTAATGGTCCTAGCATTCTTAAAAGCCGAGAGTTTTGTTTTCTAAGCTTTTGAAGCATAGTTCTCAAAATGACTTCAATCTCCAACTTTAAAAGCAACCGAAGCACCAAGGTCACATGTAAATATAAAAAAAAAAGATATTGCATTAGAAAGGTTGACCAACTATGAAGCATCTAAAACAAAAGATGAAAAGATCACTAATATTTTTGAATAATACAGGCATGTGGTAATGGATATGATTTGTGGCATATAAAGTAAATAAAGCTCACTGCTTTTTCAAAACATAATGAATTCTATAATTTGTAGATAGAATGAGGAGTTCTGATCATGGTGGTATCCAGCTTACTTAATCAAGCTAGGCCATATTGTGAATGAACAACCTTTGAAATGTAAAGTCGTTTGATTAATTTTTTAGCTTCTAAGTTTCTACTCAAGCAATAATACATAATAGTCATCTGCAATTTTCATCATTTTGACACTTTTAATATAGAATTCATAAGTTCTTTTCTGATGTACACACTTTTTTTTTCCAGTTTTTCTAGAACTTACAACATATTGAATGAAAATTTCAAATTCATTAATGAAGGTGCAAGTTCAAGCAACTGGAGAGACTTTCTCATAATATTCTTTCTATAAGCAGCTTATTCCAAGGCTATTATTTAGCTTTTTCAGTAATCATTGACCTTATTTTCATTTAAAGACTTTAAGTGCTCACACATTAGGTTTTTATGCTAATTGCTTAGGTAGTATGAAAGTATTATGCCTTCTATAGAGAAGAAGCTATACAATTGATCTATATCAATAGCAGAAAGTTTGCACACACTACTAAAGGATAATAGTCTTTAAGACATGTACCTTGTTAGAAAAACCAATCTGACCAGTAACAGCTAATGTAATGCTTAATTCCAAATATATTGCCTCTTGATGGAAGCTTCTAGCAGCCCTGTTACTGCCGAGACAAGTCATGACGCGCAAATAATCAGGAACTCACAATAATGTAACCAAATAATAATCGGCATAGAGCTAGAACAGGAGTCTAAAACCAAGACTTTTCTTTTCTTCAGAAAGTCAATAGTGACTTATCGCCTATACTCCAAAACAGACCTCCATTTGCTTCAAACTTTCATCGCTTGATACGAAATTAAAGCAGGCTACTGGGTCATGTGACACAACTGCTTATGGACTGGTTGTTGTCGCAACTATGTTCCTGCAGCTCATACTCCATTCCTGCATTATCAATTATAGATACCTTTGCAAGTGTAAACATTTGAGACACTATCATCCAAAAACAAGCAAAACCAAGGAAATATCCACAAAATCCAAAGAAAACTCATCTAAATCTACTTTAGTGGCTCAGGACAAAAATTCTTCAGAAAATCATCCACTGATCTAAGTTCAAACCAGAGAAGAGTGAGCATAGACAACCATATAAATTGTAAGAAACTCCAGGTAGTAGGAATAATTATAACCTGACATAAATTTCCAATTTCACTCATTGAACATCTTATTAACCTGATTAAGTTCATACCCATAACAACCAAACAATACTGAAATCCAAAATCTAGGAGCATTATAACTGTGAATTCCCATGCAATATCACATATAACCAAAAGGGGAGAGAAAACGAACCCTGAATTGAGCAAAATTTACCAAATACTTTGACCTACCAGGGATCTCGAAAAATCTGTAAACCCTAATTTTTATAACACCTCTCTAAATCTCCAAGACTTCAAACTACAGTTTCTGAAGAGTTGTTTTAAGATGAATTTGGGGATTTTAGAATCGATTTTCTATGACGATTTTTGGTGTAAAGGACTGATTACAAGTTCTAGATTCTCATTTTGGACCAAAATAGGAGATGAGGTCTAGTCTGAGGAAGCTTAAAAATGAGATATAGTCGGCGTTCTGGCTTTGCTAGATGAAATCTGGATCTGAGATCTCTATTTTCTCGATGAGAACTGGGCCGGCATTTTGCCTTTACTCGATGGGAGGGTTTCTAGAAGTGGTTTGATGTGTTTTTTTAGAGGGATTAGTTTGGCAAAACATACAAAGTGAAGTAGAAAATTTAAAAAAAGAAACGCTTAGAAGAAGTTCTGTTTTGCGGAAAATTAGACGAGGGAAAACAAGGAGGGAAATGAAAAATGTTGCAATTGGAAAAAAAATCACAGAATCGTTGCCCTAGATATATCTATCGCACCGGTTATAAAAAACCGTTTCAATAGATTTCTCTACAGCAACAGTTGTTATAGTAATGCAACGGTTTATATGCAGAGTGTCCCAATAGCTTAAAGATTCGTTTTAACCGTTGCTATGGACAATCTATGGCAACGGTTATGGAACCGTTGCAAAACAAATCGTTGCCATAGGCCCAATTTCTGGTAGTGTCTTTTATATGGTTTCTAGCTGCTCGTCACTGCACTCAGAACTTATTAACTTTAGTTACTTACTGAGTTGGCGTACTCACGTTACTCCCTGCACCTTGTGTGCAGATTCAGGTGCTTGAGCGGCAGAGTGAGGGTTCCCAGCATTTTCGGAGCTTATCGAAGACTGCAAGGTAGCTGCACGGCGTCCGCAGCCCTGCTTTCCTCCTTCCTATCCTTGTTTTCAACATTTTTAGACTTATCATGTATTAGACAGTCGGACTGGTTGTATTTAGAGGCTCTAGACTTGTGACACCAAATGGTTGGGATGTGTTTGGTTTGTTGATATACTGTCTTTCTGCACATTTCAGTGAATTAAATATTTCTCTTGCAAATTTGAAGCTTAATCAGTATTAGCAAAATGGTTTATTAAAAGGAATTTACTGTGGTTAATTGTTTGGGTTGGCTTGCCTAGTATTGTGATAGGCGCTATCACGACTGGGGTATTTGGGGTCGTGACAAGTTGGTATCAGAGCCTAGGTTACATAGGTCTCGCGAGTCATGAGCCGGTTTAGTAGAGTCTCGCGGATCGGTACGAAGACGTCTGTATTTATGCTCGGGAGGCTGCAGAACCTTTACGAAAAACTTCTCATTCTTGAATTCCTGTTGTGCGAATCTGTTGATTCTAGTATTTCTGTTATTCTATTCTCTCACAGATGGTGAGGACACATGCTACCGGTCAGGATGGATGACCACCAGTACCACCAGTTGGGGCTACTAGGGGCCGAGGACGCGGAGGAGGCTGTTGTAGGGGCAGGGGTGTAGCCCGCACAACAGCTAGGGCAGCACCTGCAGATCCACCAGCTGCCCCAGTTCAGGATCAGGTCCCAATAGTGGACACTCCACCAGCACCAGCTCAGGCAGCGGATGTGCCTATTATGATTCCAGGCCTTCAGGAGGCTATAGCTCAGATTCTATCAGTGTGCACTGGTCTGGCTCAGGCGGTCTCAGTTACTACGGCCGCAACTACTTCTCAGGCTGTGGGAGGCACTCAAACTCCCGCCGCCTGCACAGCCGATCAGGTTGTTCAGGGGTTGCAGACACCGAAGGCACCACTAGCCCAGCTGGTGGTAGCTGCTCAGGGTTATGTAACTCAAGCTATGCCAGAGGACGAGCAGCGCAGATTGGAGAGGTTTGGCAGACTCCATCCACCTACTTTTAGTGGTGCAGAGGGCGAGGATGCCCAGAGTTTCTTGGATAGATATCAGAGGATTCTTCGCACCGCGGGTATTCTGGAGACTAGTGGGGTCGCATTCACGACTTTTCAGTTTACGGAGGCTGCCTTCACTTGGTGGGAGGCTTATGAGAGGCGTAGGCCTGTTGGTGCGGCACCTCTTACTTGGTAGCAGTTCTCCGCTCTCTTTTTGGAGAAGTATGTGCCATAGTCTCATAGAGAGGAGTTGCGTAGGCAGTTTGAGCAGTTGTGACAGGGGGATATGACTGTTACACAGTACGAGATGAGGTTCTCCGAGTTAGCTCGCCATGCTATCTGGTTGGTTCACACAGATCGAGAGAGGATCAGGAGGTTCGTTAATGGCCTCACATATCAGCTTCGGATTCTCATGACTAGAGAGAGGGTGTCAGGTGCTACTTTTGAGGAGGTTGTTGACATTGCCCGTGAGATTGAGTCGGTACGTCGCCAGGAGCGAGAGGAGAGGGAGGCCAAGAGGCCTCGGGGATCTGGCAGCTATGGTGGTGCTCCTTCGAGGGGTCAGTTTCAGCACGGCACAGGTCGTCCATTCAGGCAGGCTCAGTCAGCTAGCCCAGGTTATCGTGGGGCATCGTCGGGTCATGGGTCTGACAGTTCTCATCAGGGACATTCATCACTCAGTGCCCTTCCAGCCTAGAGTTCGTCCTATGCTCCATCAGTTCAGGGCTCTTCTATGCCAGGTGCATCTGCTAGTCTTCCCGGAGCTAGGGGTTCCCTTCAGTCCCCTTCTCCAGCACCGGGGAGTTGTTATGAGTGTGGAGAGTTTGGGCATATGAGGAGGCAATGTCCTCGTCTTCTTGAGGGTCCGTCCCAACAGAGGGGTCAGACCTCGACTTCAGCTCCAGTCACTTCACCATCCGCCCAGTCAGCTAGGGGTAGAGGGCAGTCATCTAGGGGTTGCCCAAGAGGGGGAGGCCGATCCGGTGGTGGTCAGGACCGTTTCTATGCACTTCCAGCTAGACCCAATGCTGTTGCTTCAAATGCGGTGATTACAGGTATTATCTCAGTCTGCCACAGAGATGCCTCTGTGTTATTTGATCCTGGCTCTACATTTTCTTATGTGTCATCTTATTTTTCCCAATATTTAGATACGCCCTGCGAGTCTACGTTTAATCTTTTCTGTCTCTACTCCGATAGGCGATACAGTTGTGGTAGACCGTGTGTACCGGTCGTGTGTTGTGTCTATTGGGGGTTTGGAGACCCGAGTGGATCTTCTGTTGTTATGTATGGTCGACTTCGATGTGATATTGGGCATGGATTGGTTATCTTCGTGCCGGGTTATTCTGGACTGTCATGCCAAGACGGTGACGTTAGCTATGCCGGGTGTGCCACGGATTGAGTGGCGAGGTCTGTCTGATTATGTTCCCAACAGGGTAATCTCATTCTTGAAGGCTCAGCGTATGGTTGGGAATGGTTGTTTTTCATACTTAGCATTTGTGAGGGATTTCAGTGCAGAGACTCCCAGCATTGATTCTGTTCCAGTTGTGAGAGATTTTCCAGATGTGTTTCCTGCAGACCTGCCGGGCATGCCCCCGGACAGGGATATCGATTTTGGTATTGATCTGGTGCCGGGCACTCAGCCCATTTCCATTCCACCGTACCGTATGGCACCAGCGGAGTTGAAGAAGTTAAAGGAGCAGCTTCGGGAACTCCTTGATAAGGGGTTTATTCGGCCTAGTGTGTCGCCTTAGGGTGCGCCTGTCCTATTTGTGAAGAAGAAGGATGGCACGATGAGGATGTGCATTGATTACAGGCAGTTGAACAAGGTTACAATTAAGAACAAGTATCCCCTACCTCGCATTGATGATTTGTTTGACCAGCTTCAGGGAGCGAGAGTGTTCTCCAAGATTGATCTCCGTTCAGGTTACCACCAGCTGAAGATCAGGGACTCGGATATTCTCAAGATAGCTTTCAGGACCCGTTATGGTCACTATGAGTTCCTGGTGATGTCTTTTGGGCTGACCAATGCCCAGCAGCATTCATGCATTTGATTAATAGCGTGTTTCGGCCTTATCTCGACTCATTTTTCATAGTATTCATTGATGATATTCTGGTGTATTCGCGTAGTCAGGAGGAGCACGCGGAGCATTTGAGAGTTGTGTTGCAGAGATTGAGGGAGGAGAAGCTTTATGCAAAGTTCTCCAAGTGTGAGTTTTGGCTCAGTTCAGTGGCTTTCTTGGGGCACGTGGTGTCCAGTGAGGGTATTTAGGTTGATCCAAAGAAGATAGAGGCGGTTCAGAGTTGGCCCAGACTGTCCTCAGCTACAGAGATTCACATTTTTCTTGGTTTGGCAGGTTATTACTGCCGGTTTGTTGAGGGATTTTCATCTATCGCATCGCCCTTGACCAAGTTGACCCAGAAGGGTGCTTTATTCAGGTGGTCGGATGAGTGTGAGGAGAGCTTTCAGAAGCTCAAGACTGCCTTGACCACAACTCCAGTGTTAGTTTTGCCATCAGCTTCAGGTTTATATACTGTGTATTGTGATGCTTCAAGAGTTGGTATTGGGTGTGTAATGATGCAGGAGGGTAGAGTTATTGCTTATGCTTCTCCTCAGTTGAAGCCCCATGAGAAGAACTACCCTGTTCATTATTTGGAGTTGGGTGCCATTGTTCACGCGTTGAAGATTTGGAGGCATTACTTGTATGGTGTGTCTTGTGAGGTGTTTACTGATCATCGTAGCCTCCAGCACTTGTTCAAGCAGAAGGATCTCAATTTGAGGCAGCGGAGATGGTTGGAATTTCTAAAGGATTATGATATTACTATCTTGTACCATCTGGGGAAGGCCAATGTGGTGGCCGATGCGTTGAGCCGAAAGGCAGTGAGTATAGGGAGTTTAGCATATATTCCGGTTGGAGAGAGACCTCTTGCAGTGGATGTTCAGGCATTGGCCAATCGGTCGGGAGGTTTGATATTTCGGAGCCCAGTCGGGTATTGGCTTGTGTGATTTCTCGGTCTTCCTTATTCGATCACATCAGAGAGCGCCAGTATGATGATCCTCATTTACCTGTCCTCAAGGACAGAGTTCAGCACGATGATGCCAGAGATGTGACCATTGGTGATGATGGGGTGTTGAGGATGTAGGGCCGGATATGCATGCCCAATGTAGATGGGCTTCGGGAGTTGATTCTGGAAAAGGCCCATAGCTCGTGGTATTCCATTCATCCGCGTGCCGCGAAGATGTATCAGGATCTGAGACAGCACTATTGGTGGCGGAGAATGAACAAGGACATTGTGGGATTTGTAGCTCGGTGTCTTAATTATCAGCAGGTGAAATATGAGCATCAAAGACCGGGTGGCTTGCTTCAGCGGACAGATATTCCAGAGTGGAAGTGGGAGCGGATCACCATGGACTTTGTAGTTGGGCTCCCATGGACTTTGAAGAAGTTCGATGCTATTTGGGTAATTGTGGATCGGCTGACCAAGTCCGCGCACTTAATTCCTATGTGTACTACTTATTCTTCAGAGAGGTTGGTAGAGATCTATATCCGGGAGATTGTTCGTTTGCATGGTGTCCCGGTTTCCATCATTTCAGACAGGGGCACTCAGTTTACTTCACAGTTTTGGAGGTCTGTACAGAGAGAGTTGGGTACTCAGGTTGAGTTGAGCTCAACTTTTCACCCTCAGACGGACGGGCAGTCCGAGCGCACTATTCATATATTGGAGGACATGTTGCGCGCTTGTGTCATTGATTTTGGAGGGTCATAGGATCAGTTTCTACCGCTTGTAAAGTTTGCTTATAACAACAGTTACCAGTCGAGTATTCAGATGGCTCCATATGAGGCTTTGTATGGGAGGCGGTGTAGATCTCCAGTTGGTTGGTTTGAGCCGGGTGAGGCTAGACTATTGGGTACAGACTTGGTGCAGGATGCTTTAGACAAAGTGAAGGTGATTTAGGAGAGGCTTCGTACAGCGCAGTCAAGACAAAAGAGTTATGCTGACAGGAAGGTTCAGGATGTGTCCTACATTGTTGGTGAGAAGGTTCTGTTGAAGGTTCACCCATGAAGGGTGTTATGAGATTTGGGAAGAAAGGTAAATTGATTCCTCGGTTCATTGGGCTTTTTGAGGTGCTTCAGAGAATTGGGGAGGTGGCATATGAGCTTGCATTGCCACCCATCCTATCGAGTGTGCATCCGATATTTCATGTTTCTATGCTTCGGAAGTATATTAGGGATCCGTCTCATGTTTTGGACTTCATCACGGTTCAGTTAAATGATGATTTGACGTATGATGTAGCGCCAGTAGCTATTTTGGAGCGGCAGGTTCGAAAGTTGAGGTCAAAGGGTATAGCTTCAGTGAAAGTGCAACAGAGAGGTCGGCCCGTGGAAGAGGCTACCTGGGAGACCGAGCGGGAGATGCGGAGCAGATATCCTCACCTATTCGAGGCTTCAGGTATGTTTCTTGACTCGTTCGAGGACGAACGTTTGTTTAAGAGGGGGAGGATGTAACGAACCGGCCGGTCGTTTCATGAGTTACCGCTCCGTTTTTCCCATTTCTGCTTCTTGTTGTCTTGTTCAGCTGCATTATGTGTTACCGGGTTAGTTGGCTCGGGTTTGGAGAGGTTTTGGTAAGGTTTGAGACACTTAGTCTCTTTTGAGAAAGCTTAAGTTGGAAAAGTCAACCGGATGTTGACTTATGTGAAATAGGGCTCGGATGTAAATTCCGATGATTCGGATAGCTTCGGGAGGTGATTTGGGTTTTAGGAGTATGATCGGAACGTGTTTTGGAGGCCCGGAGTAGATTTAGGCTTGAATTGGCGAAATTGGAATTTTGGCATTTTCCGATTGATAGGTAAAATTTTGATATAGGGGTCGAAATGGAATTCCGGGAGTTGCAGTAGGTCCATTGTGTCATTTGGGATGTGTGTACAAAATTTCAGGTCATTCGGACGTGATTTGGTAGACTTTTTGATCAAAAGCGAAATTCGGAAGTTTTAGAGTTCTTAGGCTTGAATCCGATGTGTTTTGGTTGTTTCGATGTTGTTTGAGGTGTTTTGAAGATTGGTATAAATTTGGATGGTAGTATATGACTTGTTTGCGCTTTTGGTTGGGGTCCCGGGGGCCTCGGGGTGATTTCGGATGGTTGACAGAAAGTTTGGAATTGGAAATGGCAGCTGAAGCTAAGTCTGTTGTCATAACCGCATCTGCGGATGAGAGGGCGCATGTGCGAACCTCGCAGATGCGGAGAGCAAGTCGCAGAAGTGGAATGGGCCAAGGGGAGCTGGAACAGCAGAAGCGGCTAGGTGAGCGCACCTATGGTAGCGCAGGTGCGGGTGTCTTATCGCAGATGCGGAACTTGGGTTCTTAAGTGAAAATCGCAGAAGCAATAGGTGGACCGCAGAAGCGGTGCCGCAGGAGCGTGATTTGGACCGCAGGTGCGAAAAACCTAGGCCAGAAGGTATAAAAGAATTCTGTAACGACCCGACTGGTCGTTTTGAGCCCTAGCGCGTCGTTCAGCAGTCTGAGGCCATGAGCAGCTTCATTTCAGGTATTATGACTTGTACGCGTGGTCGGAATTAAATTGCGGGAAGTTCGGAGTTGATTTGGAAAGAGAATTCTCATTTCGGAAGCTTAAAGTTGAAAGAATTAACTAGGATTGGATTTTTGAGTAAACGACCTCGGAATCGGGATCTGAAGGTTCCAGCAGGTTCGTATGATGATTTCGGACTTGGGCGTATGCCCGGATCGGGTTTTGGATGACCCGGGAGCGTTTTGGAGCCTATTGTGGAAAGTAGCATTTTGAAAGAAATTTCATAAGTTTGGGTTGAAGTGCATTTCAGTGATATCGATGTCCGTTTGGGATTCCGAGTCTGGGAGCAGCTCCGTATGGTGATTCTGGAGTTGGGAGCGCGATCGGAAGTGAATTCGGAGGTCCGTAGGTCATTTTGGAGCCATTTGGCTAAATATAGAAATTTGAAGGTTTTTGAGAAGTTTGACCGGAAGTGGACTTTTTGATATCGGGGTCGGAATCTGATTCCGAAAGTTGGAGTAGGTCTGTAATGTCGAATATGACTTCTGTGCAAAATTTGAGGTCAATCGGACGTGATTTGATAGGTTTAAGCGTCGAAAGTAGAAGTTGGAAGTTCTAAAGTTCATAAAGCTTGGATTAGGGGTTGATTCATGATTTTAGCGTTGTTTGATGTGATTTGAGGCCTCGAGCAAGTCCGTAATGTGTTTTGGGACTGGTTGGTGTGATTGGTCGGGGTCCCGGGGGCCTCGGGTGTGTTTCGGGTTGTATCGCGCTCTTATTTGATGTTTTGACGTCGTTTCTTTGGACATAAAGGGGTGGCATATTAAGCAAATGATCTCCAAATTAAGTTTGTATTGAGCCATTAGATCCGTATCGTAATTTCGGAGCCAACGCAAAAAGAATCGTCGAATTTGGTCATCGTATGAGGGAGTTATGCTCATTTTCGTGTCGAGAAAAGTGCTAGTTGCTGTCATAACTGCATATGCGGGACCGCTGATGCGGTCAAATTTCCGCAGATGCGGAAATTGCTGGAGGCAGAGAGGTTTCTTTAAAAATCGAAGTTTGGCTCATTTTCACTTCATTTCTTCCATGGGAGCCGATTTTGGAGAAACTTTGGAGTGCCATTTTCATCACCAAGCATGAGGTAAGTGATTTCTACTAGTTTTGAGTATATACAAGGTTTATACATGGATTTAGACTTGGAAAATTGTAGAAAACTTGAGGTTTGAGGGAAAACCTAGAAAACTAGTATTCTTGGATTTTGACCACGATTTTGGGTATGGAATTTAGAGAAAATCATATATTTGAGTTCGTGAGGCCATGGGTAATCTTTATCTTCGAAAAATTTTGGATTCCGGGTACGTGGGCCGAGGGCATTTTTGTCAACTTTTCGATCGGGTAGGAATTGTATAAATTGAATTATAATGAGTACCCTAGTCATATATTAATGGATTGGTATCATTATTGGCTAGCTTTGGAGCGTTGTGCATCGATTCGAGTCTTCGGAAGGGCGTGGAATGCCGGTTATGGACCTTCGGAGCGAGGTGAGTCTCCTTTCTAACCTTGTAAGAGGGAATTGTCCCCATAGGTGAGTTAATTGGTTATGTGCTCCTATTTGTGGGGGCTACGTACCGCACGAGGTGACGAGAGTCCGTGCGTAGCTACTATTATGCTATTGTCCGGGTAGTTTAGGACCCAAAGCATGCTATATTTGAAATATCTGTAACCTTATTGATAGCTTGAATTGCTTAAATCACATTGAATTAGTAGATGAACTTCTAAAAGGATTAAACTTCATTTTCTTAAATTGTTAAAAGAGAAAGTGGCTTTTATTTGAATAAATATTCCCGATAAATTCTTAATTGGCTATCTGAGCATGTATTTCTATGTGTACCTGCGTCGCATGTATGGTTCGCGAGCAGGGTGATTGTTTATCTTATGTTGACCGCGTCGCATGGATAGTTCGCGAGCGGGGTAATAGATGCATCTATGGTTCGCGCCGTTCGACCCTCGGCAGTGCACAGTTTATTTTCTGTTGGAGCGGGCCGTACGTACCACGGTGTTATTTGCGCATGCTTGTATTGCTGCCTTGAACTTATTAAAGTTGTTATTGCCTCTTCATGGCTTGAGAATATTTGGATAAATAATGAAAAGGAATTTTGGGAAAACTCCCTATAAAAGAAATAATTGTTTACTTGTTTCCTCCTATTGGATTAAAAATCATGTTTATAAGAGTCCACGATTTAATGAATTATTGACATCATTATTGGACAATTAGTAAGTGTCGAAGTCGACCATCTCGTCTCTACTTCTTCGAGATTAGACGGGATACTCATTAAGTACACGTTGTTTTTGTACTCATACTACACTTCTGTGCATTTTTGTTGCACAGGTATATGTAACTCTAGTGGCCTACTGGGCGCAGCAGCACGGATGATTCGGGGACTAGGTGAGTTGCATTATTCGAGGCGGCCCGCAGCTAGTATAGTCCCTTCTAGTATATTGTGTTTACTTTCTGTCCACTGTATTCCGGACGGATGTTGTATTATATTATTTCTTAGAAATTGCTCATGTACTTGTGACACCGGGTTCTGGGATGTATTTGGGTTTATTCATAAATTTTAAAGGTTGTTAAATGTTTCATTATTTATTCGGAGGAACTTACTATGTATTGTTTTAAATGTATAAAAGAAGTGTTTTCGGAAATATTTAAATGAGAATTTGATTAAGTAGTTTGATTGGCTTGCCTGACAGCGATGTCCGGCGCCACCACGACCCTTAGTGGATTTGGGGTCGTGACATATTCCTTCGCGATTTTTGAGTTATTCTTCATCATTTGCATGCGGGTTTGAGCTTGGGGGAGCTATTTGAAGAGGGATTTCAAGGGGATTGCATAGAGGTAAGGTTTTTGGACCCTAAACTCGTTTCTATGGTGTAATTTTACTGATTTGGCTTGGATATTAATGGAAATTAAGGGTTAAAAATGGGGAAACTAGGGCTTGAGATTGGAGGCTTTTGAGCAAGGGTTTGAGGGGTCATTTGTGGTCAGATTTTAATACTTTTGATATGTATGAACTCGCGGGAGGATAAGGAGTCTATTGATGCAAATTTTATCGGATTCCGAGACGTGGGCCCGGGGGGTCGGGTTGGACCAATTTCGGGATTTTTGGTATAATTTGATTATTCTCGCATGGGCTTCGTTCCCTTAGCTTATTCTAATGTTATGATTCTGATTTTGGGTAGATTCGACACGAGTTGAGGCCGAGGCGAGAGGCAAAGGAGTCGCGGAGTAGTATTTCATCCGATTTGAGGTAAGTAACCATTGTAAATCTGGAACTGAGGGTATAAACCCCGGTATTTCGTATAGTTTTGATGAATGAGGTGACGCACATGCTAGGTGACGAGTGTGTGGGCCTGCACCGGTAGGGATTGTGACTTGGTCCGTCCCATAGCGACTATTAAGCCGCGTACTTGATTTGAAATCTTATTATATCACGTATTTTAGAGATTGATACTATATTATGGGTTGTATGCCATGTTTGGGGCCTTGTGCCGACCTGTTGAGACCCTTAGGGGCATTTTTACTGTTTTCCTCACTCTATTTGCTTGAAAGCATATCCTCAGCCATGTTTTACCTGTTTATTGTTTAAAACCTGGTTTTTATCATTCTACTTCTTAAATGTGAAAGACTGCTTGGGCTGAGTATCCTTGATTTCCACTGCTATACCCGAGTCGCTGTGAGAGGTTGAGGACCTAATCGTGAGGATTATATATATATTATGGATCGGGCTACGCGCCGCAGCAATATTATATGTATATGTTATGGATCGGGCTGCACGCCGTAGCGATACTTATATGGATCGGGCTACACGCTGCAGCGATATATATATTGGATCGGGCTGCACGCCGCAGCGATATGCCGTTTGGGCTGTAGGAACCACTCCGGAGTCTGTACACCCCCAGTGAGCGTAGTCGACTATAAACTATGGATCGGGCTGCATGCCGCAGTGATTATTATGATTATTACTATTATGAGATATTATTGAGCCTGAGTGCAGAGTGTGAGTACTGTGTGACGAGAGCTGAGTCACGAGTAACCGAGAGGCTTGCCCGAGAGGCTATATTTGTGAGTAATACCTTGCCCGAGGGGCCCATTTACGACATATTTGTTGTTCTCACTCTTCCTTTTATAATGAGCCTCTCTTGAAAACTGCTATGTAAATGATTTCAAGTATTTCGATTTAAAGTGAAGTTTTTACGAAGTAACTGGCTTTTAAACTGTTGAGATTGACTTGATCTTCTGTTGTATACTCTTTTATATGGTTTCTAACTGCTCGTCACTGCACTCAGAATTTATTTACTTTAGTTACTTACTGAGTTGGCGTACTCACGTTACTCCCTGCACCTTGTGTGCAGATTCAAGTGCCCGAGCAGCAGAGTGAGGGTTCCCAGCATTTTCGGAGCTTATTGGAGACTGCAAGGTAGCTGCACGGCGTCCGCAACCCTGCTTTCCTCCTTCCTATCCTTGTTTTCCGCATTTTTAGACTTATCATGTATTAGACAGTCGTACTGGTTGCATTTAGAGGCTCTAGACTTGTGACACCAGATGGTTGGGTTGTGTTTGGTTTGTTGATATACTGTCTTTCCGCAAATTTCAGTGAATTAAATATTTCTCTTGCAAATTTGAAGCTTAATCAGTATTAGCAAAATGGTTTATTAAAAGGAATTTACTGTGGTTAATTTTTGGGTTGGCTTGCCTAGTATTGTGATAGGCGCCATCACAACTGGGGTATTTGGGGTCGTGACAGGGCCATAATTGTTCATCACATTGATTTGCTTTGTTTTATTGTTAATTCCTAGCATTAATTCTTATATTTATGAGTTTGTGCCAAATGAAATCACATATCCTTAAAACAACTTATAAGTTTAATTGTTATCCGATTTTAAGGGTAAACAATGTGAAAATACAGTTCTTTGGAGCGGACAACGAAATGTTTTACCTGTGTAATATCGGAGTGTTTTAGTATTAAGATATTAGATGTAGCTCTTTAACTTTTATATATCGGAAGACATTATTAGTAGGCGTTTGGACATAAGAATTGTAAAATTCCAAAAAATGGGAAAAAAATTTTCAAGTAAAAATGGTATTTGAAATTTATAGTTGTGTTTGGACAAAAATTTTAGTTTGGGTTATTTTTGAAGTTTTGTGAGTGATTTGAGTGAAATTTTTGAAAAACAACTTTTTGGAGTTTTTCAATTTTTCGAAGATTTCTAAAATGCATCTTCAAGTGAAAATTGAAAATTTTATGAACAAACGCTGATTCAAAAAAAAGTGAATTTTTTTTTTGGAAAAAAGGAAAAAACATTTTATGTCCAAACGGACTCTTAGTACTTTTTTTTAATCTCATGCGATAAGCCATTATGCGTTACTAAGATAAATTTATTTCTTAAATTTATTCAAAATAAATTCATCGACACCTTAGGACCGACTTTCATTTATATAAAATAAAAACTTAACTTACTTAAATGATTTGTTTTTTAAACAAAAGGGACAATTAAATTGGTAATAAGAGTGTTATTTTAGATGTTAGTGGAGTAGTGTTATTTCGAGAAGCTAATGGAGTAGCAGACCAATTAGTTAAGACCATCTCCTACCCTAACACCAAATTTTACACCAAATTTCACACCAAAATGGTATAACACCAAATTTACTCCAACCATTACACCATTTTTTACACTAAAAAAGAATATTTCTTTTTATATTCTTCTCTATCTTCTATATTATATTATTATCTTCTATTTAAATTTTATCTTTTATTTTCTTCAAACAAATTCTTTCTTTTTTTCTTTTTTCCATATTCATCACATATAATTCACATTCACCACTTATATAATCATTTATTACAAAATTATTTTAAAGGATAAATCAATTAAAAGTGAAATCATTGATAAAAGATAATTAAATAAATATTACATCATAGTCAAATTTAATTTAAGTACCACATAAATATTCAACTTTCGCCTCTATTCTCCCATAAATGCTCGATTAATGCACTACGAAGTGCAAAATGCGCATCTTTATCCTTAATTTTTTTTTTGTGTCGAGCTAAAAATTATTCAAATCAGTGATCTTCGTCTACTGCCATTTCTACCGTAGGAGCGGGACATTCACGTGCATCTTGAATTGGTGCATTAAGATCACGTTCGTCCTCAATTATCATGTTGTGTAGTATAATACATGTGGTCATTATATCACGTAGCACCTCTTTTCTCCAAAAATGTGACGGACCTGCAACAATTGCAAAACGACATTGCAAAACTCCGAATGCACGTTTAACATCTTTTCGACATGATTCTTGTTTCATTGCAAAATATTTCTACCCCAGTCTCTCAATTTTTTAGTAATTTTAATGCACCCGAAAATGACATACCGGATTACTAAACTTATGTTTTATATTTTTAATGTAATTTCAATTTTAATGTATCCTCCTTTGATGTACTTTTAATTTTAATGTATTTTTATTTTAAATAATGGTTATATTTCTTTTTATAAAATTATAACAATAATAAAATTGACTTATAATTTTATATAAATATAATATATACAGAAATAAATATATCAAAAAAAAGGATAAAATTTAAATTATAAAGATCTTAATATAAAAATTAATTATATACACAGTATATAATAAATTAAAAGTGCAAAATAAAAAGATGAATAAAATAATAATAAATTAAATTTGGCGTGATGATCCAAAAGGTACACTCCTTTTGAAAGTAAATTGTGTTCCAAGGGCTTAAAACCTCCTTTTTGTCTCCCCTCGATTTGCATGCGGAGTCCGGGCGCGTATCCGAAAAGCCATTAAGTGAAAAATCTGTGAAAAATGACAAAGCTTGCTTTTAAAATGAATTTAAGTTGACTTCGGTCAATATTTTAGGTAAACGGATCCGGACCCGTGATTTGACGGTCCCGGAGGATCCGTAGAAAAATATGGGACTTGAGCGTATTCCCAGAAATGAATTCCGAGGTCCCAAGCCCGAGAAATGACTTTTGAAGAAAATTATTTTTAGGAAAATTTAAGAGTTTTTGAGAAATGAAGCATGTTGAAATTGATGGTATCGGGCCCGTATTTTCGTTCCGGAGCCCGGTACAAGTTTGAAATATTAATTTAGTTGAATCTGTGAAGTTTGGTAAGAATCAGAGTCCGTTTAGTATAAATCGGACCTTATTTGAGAAAAAAATTTGGAAATTTTGATGTTCTTGAGTGATTTCATGAATATGAGGCTTAATTCATAGTGGTTGATGTTATTTTGATGATTTGATCACACGAGCATGTCCGTATGATGTTTTTAGGTTAGGTTGCATGTTTGGTTTGGAGCCTCGAGGGCTCGGGTGAGTTTTGGATATGCCTCGGAGTGCATTTAAACTTAGAAAAAAATAACTGTTGCAGGTTCAAAGAAGTTGCTGGTCTCTGAACCAGGCTTTGCAGTCCGCAGCGATTTCTCGCGATCGCGGTGGGGCCTCCGTGACAGCGGTGGGATTTATGCGGTCCGCGGTGAGCAAGGCTAAGCCTTCGCGGGTGCGCTCGACTTTTCGCGGTCCGCGGTGGAGCTCCGCGGCCGCCGTCCTTTTTATGCGGTCCGCGGTGAGGGTCTGAGAGGGGTATATAAACGGGACTCTTCAGCTATTTTACAATTTTCAAAACCCCAAAAGCATAAGAGGCGATTCTCAAAACACTTTTTCTCCCCCAAAACACAAGTAAGTGATTTTTAACTCATTTCCTTTACTTCTTAACTTCTTTTTACAAGACTTCATCCTAGAATCTAGGGTTTTCATGGTGAAATTGGGAATTTTGAGAAAAACCTAAGAATATTGAAATTTGGGGATTTAGACCTCAAATTGAGGTCGAATTCTAGAACCAATTATATAACCGGGCTCGGGGGTGAATGAGTAATCGGGTTTTGGTCCGAATATCAGGTTTGGACCAAGCGGGCCCGGGGGTCAATTTTTTGACTTTTTGGGGAAAACATTTGAAAATCCATTTTCATGCATTAGAGTTGATTCATTTAGCATTTATTAATAGCATTAATCAAATTGTGACTAGATACAAGCGAATTAGAGGTAGAAACAAGAGGTAAAGCGGTAGTCGAGGCTTGAATTGTGTTCGTGGCATTGAGGTAAGTGTTTGGTCTAACCTTAGATTGAGGGATTAGGAGTCGTGTCTTATTTGCTATGTGTTAATTATTTAGTACGACGTATAGGCATGGTGACGAGTATCTATACGTTGGTGTCAAGCATGCCCGTGAGTCTTATACTATGATTAATGTGACTCCGTTTTGTATTGTTCATGCCTTATGTGATGATTTCTATTGTTGAACAAGGCTTGTGGAAGTAATATTGGTAATTGAACATTGAAGAGCGTTGGCTCAAGTTGTAAAATGATTTGTGGAAATATTATTGGCAATTGAGCATTATAGAGCATTGGCTCAAGTTGTGAATTGAGTTGTGAAGTAAATGTGAAAAAGAGAAGAGTATTATTATATTGTCTCCCTTGCCGGGATGTTGTTGCTTTTAATGTTATCTCCCTTGCCGGGATATTATTGCTTTTGATATTGTTTTCCTTGCCGGGATGTGATTGTTGTACTGTTGTTCCCTTGCTGGGATTTCATTGTGATTTTATTGATTCCCTTGCCCTTATTGCTTTGTGATTGTTGCTTGGGTGAGGAAGAGTGTAAAGCAGAAGGGTGATGCCGTGCATGATATTTGTGAGAGAGTGTTAATGCACGAAGGGTGATGTCGTGCCGCACGATGTGCAATTTCGTGCATTTATATGAGTGATAATGCACGAAGGATCATTCCGTGCCATGATTATGTGAGGTAAAAGCACGAAGGGTGATGTCGTGCCGATTATATTGATTCTTATGGTGAGGACGATAGTAAAAGCACGAAGGGTGATGCCGTGCACTTGTCCTTGATTTTCCTGATTCTTGCCGATAATTGAGTTATGGTGTTCTTTACGTCTAATTACTGATTTCCTGTTGTTACTTGATTTTATTGTGATATTATTGATTCCATTGCCCAAATTGCTTTGTGATTATTGCTTGGGTGAGGAAGAATGTAAAGCACGAAGGGTGATGCCGTGCCGATTATATTGATTTTATGGTGAGGACGAGGGTAAAAGCACGAAGGGTGATGCCGTGCACTTGTCTTTGATTTCCTGATTTTTATTGATAATTGAGTTATGGTTTCTCTATTTTTAACTGTTGGTTTTTTTTGTTGATACTTGTTGTTCCCCGCAGCATGATTCCCCCTTCCTATCTTTGATTGTATAGTTCTGTTTTTATTCTTCCACTGTATATGATTTAATTGCACAGGTTTATTTGGTAGTCTGGTCCTAGCCTCGTCACTACTTCGCCGAGGTTAGGCTAGGCACTTACCAGCACATGGGGTCGGTTGTGCTGATACTACACTCTGCACTCTTTTGTGCAGATCCCAGTACTGAAGCATACGGACCTTAGCTTTGGGGTGCCGCCTTCAGTCCATTCGGAGACCCGAGGTAGTCCTGCAGGCGTCCGCATGCCTTGGCGTCTCCTTCTATCCCTTTCATTCTGTTTCTATTATGTATTTCAGAGACAGCATTGTATTTATCTTTCGGACCCTTATTTGTAGTATTCCTAGACAGTCTGTGAAATTGTGACACCAGTTCTGGGTAGTATATATTTAAGGATTAATATCGAAAATGTTTAAATGGCTATATTGTGTTCTTCCGCTTATTAAATTCTGTTGTTTATATAATGTTGGTTTTTAATTGTTAAAGGATTAAAATGGGAAAAAGGTAATAATACAAATGGTTGGCTTGCCTAGCTTTCACTAGTAGGCGCTATCACAACTCCTGAGGATGGAAAATCCGGGTCGTGAAATTTGGTGTTGATGAATAGTGTCACACCAAATTTGGTGTGACACTATTCACACACTAAAATGGTGCAAAATTTGGTGTTCCATTGGAGCAAAAAAATACCAAATTTTACACCAAATTTAGATTTGGTGCAAAAAATAATGCACCATTGGAGATGCCCTAAGAATGGATGTAATTCAGATATTTTTGGAAGTCTTTTGAAAGGGATAGGTTAGGTACTACGTTATCCGGACTAATTTCATGTTGTACGTACTTCTAGTCTCTATTTTAAAAGGCAGAATTGGGACTCGCCTCTGGGCGAAGCACTCGTAAAATGCCACTGGGCTTATGTGTGAGGTTTAGTTCCGTGAGACTTACGCCTCGGCCGTCGGGCTTACGCCCTAGACACGCCCAACGCCCGATATACTAGGCTCGCCTAATAGAACTTTATGTAATTGTATGTTACTAACCTTGTAAATATATAAATTTTCTTAATAAACTGTTGACTATTCAAAATAACTTTTTTTTAAATCATAAATCATTAAGTTGAGAGTATTTTATGTCATACTTAAACAAAAATTATTGCACGTTATTTACTAAAACTGCTATGATAGTAAATTCTAAATAAATCTTTCATTTAAAAAGTATTTATTTATTGACTTTTGTTATGTTTTTATTATATAATAGTCTATAACTTTTTTATAATTATTTTCCTAAATATTATTTTTTTCACGTTCACGAGATACAATACTTATTAATTTAATAGCTCAGTATTAGCTAGTAACTATTGACCACAATTAGTTATCATGGTATTGTATGGTGAATTATGTGTCACTTTATTAACTTGTTTAAACGTAAAATAAATGATGCCAGAGAATCGTATTTAAATTGTGAATTATATTTTTATATAAATTCTCTTTCAAATAGAAATCATATTAAACAAAAGGAGTATTTTAAAAAAATATCAAATTATAATATCGAAATTCTTTCAAGATTCATTAGTCCTTAAGAGATACGTATAAGATTTCGTATCGAATACATTACTTTTGATGTTTGAGTTGTAACGATGTTGCAGCTAATTTGCATATTATGATATATGTCATACTTTTCGTATTATTCATAGTTGAATTATAATTCATAAATATTTTTAATAGATTATTAGTTATAATTTTGTGATTTTAATGTATTTTTTATAATTATTTTTATTTTATACAATCTTAAAATTTATAAAATTAATAAAATTTAAAGATCCGGGAGACTTAACCCCCATGTCTCAGAGCTTACGCCTCGCCTCGTCAGAGATAAAACACCTCGCCTCACGCCCCCGCCTTTTAAAACATTCCTCCTAGTAGTGTTATCTTTAGGAAAAATGCTGTAAAACTAATCCGAATATATATATATATATATATATANCGTTCTGTATGTTATATACAAAAATTATATAAACTTTATATACAAAAATTATATATTTTTGTATATAACATACAGAACGCATGATATATATATATATATATATATATATATATATATAAAATATACGTTCTGTATGTTATATACAATACAAATTTTATACACTTTTTCGTCTATCAGATGTAAATAGTTTTTGGCGCGGGCTAAAAGTGACAATACCCCTTATCTTTAACTAAAAGTCTTTTATTATCACAAAAAAAAGTGTGTGATTTTAAACTTCACTTGAAACTCAATACACTAAGTTCCTATTTACATACTCCCGGGTCCGCAATAAGTCACAATTTTACCTTTTTATTTTGGTGCAAAAGAAGTGTCCATTTACATAATCAAGAAGGAATTATTTTTATTTTTCCAAAATTTTCCCTTATTTACATATTCCAATGTGTCAAGGTAACAATTAATTAAGATTAATTTAGTGAATACATCTTTTTCCTCTAAACGTTTATGTTGCGGAATATCATGGGTTAACTAGCACACAATCACACACAAAGCAAATAGAGTAGAAAAATCAACACAAGGATTTAACGAGGTTCGGCTAAGCCTAATGTTGATACCCAATTTTTTTCTATATATTTTAAATATGCATAAATACCTTCAAAACAGCATATATATGCATATATAAGCATGCACAAGGCTTTTATTATTTCCATAATTTTAAGGGTTTAAATGATTTATTTTTTTCCTTTTATTCATAAAATCCCCAATAAATATTTTCCAAATTATTGTTATGATGATTTACTCCATTAATTTCTATACTTATGTCAAAAATATGGTTAATATTTTTTTATACATTTTTTATAATTACATTTAGTATTTTTAAGCTAAATGGCATATAATTGCAATGTAGCCCATTTTAAGGAATAATTATATTTTATATGCATAAAATTGGTCCCTATATTTTTAAAATTTTAATCATGTATTTTAAATCATTTTGGCACCTTAAATTATTTTCCAGGAATTACCTACTATTTATTATAAATTAAAATAGGAAAAATTGGCTATTTAAATCATAGCCAAATTTGGCTTTCAATTATAGCCCAAATTGGACCCAATCCCCACCCCAATTTTCTATTAAATAGCCCGACCCAGACCCTATAAACCCTTACCCAAACCCGGAACCCACCTACCTTGTTGAATCCTGACCATGGATCTCCCAGATCAACGGTCCACACACGCCCTTTCCTTTTTAATTCCTAAACGACCCCCTAACCCTACTCATTTCTAAAACCCCGCCGCCCTGAAATCCTCTCTGCTCTCAAACACTCTCAACCTAACCCTAGCTTTCAACCGCCGACCTTCTTCTCCGGCCTTCTCCGGCGACCACCTTTCAACCCCAAACCTCCAATGGGTCTCTCATCGCCTTGCTCATCATCTCTGAGGCCTTCAAGGGTCCTGGGCCATGCCGATTTGGACCTAGGGTTTCTGTTTCTGTCATTCGTGGCTTCTCTGGTGTGATTTTGGGCAAAATCGCACCATAGATGTTATGATTTATGGAGTTTTGCAATAGGTTCTCTCGTTTCTATTTGGGTTTCCTTTTGAAACCCTAACTCTCGTTTGAATCTCTTAGATCTGTGTTATTTGTAATGCTTTAAGTCTGTTTCTTCCTATGATTTGCACTATTCTCGAACTTCTTCTGAACGATCCTCCATTTTTAAACCATTTTGCCTTCTTTAAAAATTAGGGTTTTCTCGGAGTTCCTTCTACGCTTGTTTTAATCGATTTTCTTTATGATTAAAACTCTTTCATTGCTTATTTGGACTGATCCTATGTTTCTACTGTTTTTAACTCGACTCTGTTACAAGCCCTAACTTTTAAGACCTTTCTTTGCTTTGGTTCTGTGTGTTAGCATGACTACTTGATTTTGTTAAGTTTCTGTTGGTTACCATGCTTCGAATGGGTTTTCTACTGAGTCTTTAGCCTGCTTATGTTACTTCTGTATGATTGTGTTTGCTCATCACTTGCTTCTTTCTGTTTATATGGCTGACCTTGTGTAACGACCCGGCCGGTCGTTTTTAGAATTTATGCCCCGATCCCCTATTAACTGTTTCCCCTAAGTTCCTTTCTGCTATTTTGGTTTGCCGGGACGTTCGGTGTTGGATTTCGGAGAATTTTCGGACACTTAGTCCCTAAATGAGAGCTTAAGTGTTGGAAAATGGTCCGTAGTTGGAACAGTGTGAAGACGGCCTCGGAATGGAAATCTGATGGTTCCGTTAGCTCCGTTAGGTGATTTCCGGGTTGGGAGCATGTTCGGAATGTATTTTGGAAGTTCGTAGCTAATTTAGGCTTGAATTGGCGAAGTTAGTATTTTGGCGATTTCCGGTTGATAGGTGAGATTTTGATCCGGGAGTCAAAACGGAATTCTGAGAGTTGTTGTAGCTTCGTTAGGTGATTTGGGATATGTGTGCAAAATTTCAGGTCATTCGGACATGGTTTGATTGGGTTTTTGATCGAATGCGTGTTTTGAAAGTTTTAGAAGAACTTAGGCTTGAATTCGATGTAATTTGATGGTTTTTGTGTTGTTTGAGGTGTTTTGAGGATTGGAACAAGTTTGAATAATGTATTAAGATGCCTTGGTGCTTTTGGTTGAGGTCTTGAGGGCCTCGGATGTGTTTCAGGTTGTATCGCGCTCTTATTTGATGTTTCAACGCCGTATCTTTGGACATAAAGGGGTATCACAATGAGTAAATGAGCTCCAAATTAAGTTTTTACTGAACCATTAGATCCTTATCGTAATTTCGGAGTCATAGCAAAAAGAATCGTCGAATTTGGACATCGTATGAGGGAGTTATGCTCATTTCCGTGTCGAGAAAGTGCTGGTTGCTGTCATAACCGCAAAAGCGGAAATTGACCGCGGAAGTGGTACCGCAGAAGTGGAAATAGTGCCGCGGAAAATATCCGCGGAAGCAAAAATTTCCGCGGAAGCGGAAAATTTCCGCAGAAGAGGAAAATAGGCCTGGGCAGAGATCTTAAGTTCCGAAAATGGGACTTTGTTCCCATTTTCTTTCATTTTTGACTTCTAGAGCTCGGTTTTGGGAGAACTTTCGAGGGTTTTCGCGAGCAATAATTGGGTAACGATTCTCTACTCTCTTATGCTTAATAGTTACTAATCTAATCATGATTTCATTCGTATTTTCGAATTTTTGAATGAAAAATGGATCAAAATCCTTAGACTAAATTGTTGAGTTTTGAGTGGGTATTTGACCTCCGATTTGAGAGATTTTTATATGGGTAGACTCGTGAGAGTACGAGGGTTCTGAAAATGTAAAAATTATCCGACTCCGAGACGTGGGCCCAAGGGGCATTTTGGTCATTTTACAAAATTTCGCGTATTAGCTTAGAATTTAATTGTAGAATCAATTACTTGAATTATTATTTACATTATGCAATTTAATTGAATAGATTTGAGCCATTTGGAGTCAAATACTCGTGGCAAGAACGTGATTTTGGATTGAATTTTGAGCCGGTTCGAGGTAAGTGGCTTGTCTAACCTTGTGTGGGGGACTTTGTCCCTTAGGATGTGATATTTGGTAATTGAATGCCTTGTGCGTGAGGTGACGAGCGCGTACTTGAGCTAATTGTTGAAAACCCGAATTTTTACTTAAAATACTTGAACTGAATTTCTTTCGTATTTGCTTTATTCTATTTGCTATTATAGCCTGTGCTAGTATGGAAAAGCATGTTTAATTGATCCAAATTGCCTATTTTCTTAAATTGCCTTAATTGTAATTATGTGGAGCATGTTAGGCCAGAATTATTTATTGCCTTGTATTGTTGTACTTCAATTTCTGAATATTTCTCTGATTTTGGTTGTGCATTTACATTGGGACTACGGATGTGGGATTCCGGTAGCTCCCCCCTTGTTTGTTTACTTTGGGACTACGGGTTCGATTCCCGGGAGATCCCCCTGTACATTTATATTTGGGACTACGGGTTAGATTCCCGGGAGATCCCCCTGCACATTTACTTTGGGACTACGGGTTAGATTCCCGGGAGATCCCCCTGCACATTTACTTTGGGACTACGGGTTAGATTCCCGGGAGATCCCCTGCACATTGATAATTGGACTACGGGGCGGTATCCCGGGAGATCCTTTAGATATATTCATACGGTGGACTGCGGGACGGTATCCCAGGAGCTCCTCGTTCAGATTGATAAAATGGACTACAGGACGGTATCCTGGGAGATCCTCATTATTGGCATTTAAATTGAGCTATTTACTCTGTGCTATCTTATTTTCTGTGTGCTAATTGCTGTTGTGTAATACGATTTATCTCGTAGTTAATTCGATTTATTTCATAGTTGTATATCATTATTTCTTCTTATTTCATACTATTGACAGGCTTATTATTTTATTTAATCTCAGTAGGGCCCTGACCTTCCTCGTCACTACCCAACCGAGGTTAGGCTTGGCACTTACTGAGTACCGCTGTGGTGTACTCATACCTCTTCTGCGCATGTTTTTCATGTGCAGCTCCAGGTACCTCCACCCAGGCGCACTATCCTCGCGGCGGAGAGATCTAGCAGAGACTTTGAGGTATATCTGCCACGTCCGCAGACCAGAAGTCTCTATCTTATTCCAGCTTTAGTATATGACTTCCTTTCTTTCGGTTGTGTAGACATTCTGGAGTTAGAGCAGTGTATTTCATTTCTAATAGCCTGTGTTTCCTGTGAGTTTCCGGGTCTTGGGAGTTTGTTTGGATTTCGTGATATGGGTTGTATTATGCCAAGTGGCACTTATACACAGTTTTCTTTTGACAGTAAAATTTTCAGTTGTTTGCTTCCGCAATTTAGTTTGTTTTTCCGCAAGTTGTATAAATTACACATTGTTAGGCTTACCTAGTTGTAGGGACTAGGTGCCATCACGACATGTTCACGGAGGGCGAACTGGGGTCGTGACACCTTGCCTGTTTGCTACGCCTGTTCGTTCTTCTTTATTTATATGTTGAAGTGCAAAGTCATGACTCCCTTTTGATTGATTCTGATTTCCTTAATTCATGGTTTGATTGCAAGATTTCCTTTCAAAACCCTAAAGTTCTACTCGTCTGTTTAAATTGACTGATTCCGTTTCCTTATTTGCTGTGGTACTTCACTCTTACTGAATCCTTTCCTTAATTGGTATATTGTGTACTTAGACTCAGTCATATGCTCTATACTTTTACTATCCTTTATATGGTAAAAATCAGTCTTCCTCAACTGATTTTCTTTCCTTGATTATCCCTGTTGGTATCCATTTAAGCTGTGATTCCTTGATTAAAGGGGAGTACTTGTATTAATTGGATTCTAATTGTGAGTACTGCCATAATTGTGCTAAACCTTTACTTGTTACCTTATTTTCTGCCTATTTTTAAAACTATAAATACCCTAAGTCTTTCATTAACAGGGAGGAACACTTGGTTTTCAAAAACTACTCCTCTTACTAAAAATCTCTGCTCTCCCTCTCTCTTGTGCTACTCGCTACTATTAGCCGGCTGCAAGCCTAGGCTAATCATTTGTGCTCTTTGGTTCTTTCATTCTGCTTACTTCTACCTTCACTGGTATGTCCTGGTTTTGATTTAAAGCTCCAACAACAATATGTTTCTCTTATTGTTTCAGTTTCTTTTATTTGTAGCTTGCTTCTACTTGTGGTTTTGTTATAAAATTTGTAGTTAAGTTACATTATAAGCATGCTACTATGTCTCCCCTTCCCTTTAGATCAATGTATCCCCTTATGTGTTTCAAAGCATGCCTTGACAATTGTCTTTACTTCTTGTGTGCTTACCATTCTATGAGTCCCCAAATCCTTATCACCCTTTCTATGTGTTTGTATTTCTCCTGACTGGTGTGTGATTATGCCAGAGTCAACTATCTCTGAGCATGTCCAAACCAATTTTAAGATCTTTGCTGGGTTGTGCAGCCAAATGTCTATGTATCCCCAACCCCTTGACCCCTATATGACTGTTGAATTCTGTAAACTAGTTATGTGTGATCTTTTATTAAGGTGTTTTGTTTATTACTCCAACCTCTTTTCAAACAATCTTTGTTGCTTTACTAATTGCTTTCAAAACAGACTTCCCAATGCAGTCTTTAATAACCCTTTTCAACTTGTGTCTTGCACTTCCACTTTATTCTTAGTCAATAAGTTCCGCCCCCTCTAGTATGTGTACTGCCTTGGGATCCTCTTGAGAGCCCTCTGAACTCTGGCATACTGAGGCTGACCTTTCCACAATGCACTGGTTCAATTCTTGGTTGCTAAGTCTAGGTGTAAGCATTGCCTGGGGTTCTTGAGGCCCTCAGGGAACTTTGATGCACCTAGACTCTGATTTGTCTATGGAATTGAGGTTTATGAGACCATTGGATGCTTTGGGAAACTCGGGCCTCATTGAAGGCTCCCTATAGAATAGCTTATTGATTTTCTATTTTACTTATGTAATTCATTCATTGGCCTGTAATAATTTGTAAACAGATATTTGGGGCATTTAGTAAAAAGGGTGGGTAGATGTGTACTTTATGGGGTAATATGGGTAGAAATCCTGCTCTTAGGATCTCACTTTTAAAATCTGCCTGCTTTACTCAATAGAAAACATGTCCATAAGGATTTATGCTTTTAAATCTGATTGCTTTGCCTAATAAAAATCATGTCTATAGGATCTCACTTCTAATTTCGTTTGCATCAGTAGAAATCGTGTTCCTAAGGTTCTGCATTTTGTCATATTAAAAACCTAGTTCATAGGCTCCGTACCATCATGTCTTAAATCAATAGATGTCATGCCTATAAGACTCAAGTCCGATTCAGTTTTAATAAGTCTTTCTGTATGTTGCTGCAAATCGACTAAAATCAATAATACGCCTAGATATCATGCCTATAGGGATCTATACTTGCAATTCCGACTGGTAACTTAATTCAGCCTAATAAATCAATTTCATTACGCCTAATTCATTTATAAAGCTGGTCTAACTAAGCTTTAACATTTTCTAAAACAAGTTCTTTCAAAATTGCATCGATCCCATTAGATACCATGCTTATAGGTATTAAAGGAGTCTATCTCGAAAACCTGTTGTTTCTGCATTAATATAGACACAGTATACTGCATATAGGCAAGCCTTAGGGCATTTTCAAAACTGCATTCCCCTGAAGCTCTTTCTCCGTCGTTTAATGTTTCTGATTCTAATAACTTTTAAAAGGGCCCTTAGGCAACTACTAGGGTATAATTTCTGAACCTAAAAGGGTTTGTTGGTTTCTGCATGGTCACCTAGAGATCCTGCTTTAGGAAATTGATTGATAAAGACCTTGACTGTGTTTGAGTCATGCTGCTTGTATGTTTACTTGAGGAGGAAATTTTGAGCCTCTTATCTGCTTCCATTGTAACGACCCAACCGGTCATTTTGAGCTCTAGCGCCTGTTCAGCAGCCTAAGGCCGTGAGCAGCTTCATTTCAGGTATTGTGACTTGTGCGCGTGGTCGGAATTGAATTTCGGGAAGTCCAGAGCTGATTTGGAAAGAGAATTCTCATTTCGGAAGCTTAAAGTTGAAAGAATGAACTAGGATTGGAATTTTGAGTAAACGACCTCGAAATCGGGATCAGAAGGTTCCAGCAGGTTCGTAGGATGATTTCGGACTTGGGCGTATGTCCGGTTCGGGTTTTGGATAACCCGGGAGCGTTTTGGCACCTATTGTGGAAGTTAGCATTTTTGAAGAAATTTCTTAGGTTTGGCTTGAAGTGCATTCCAGTGTTATCAATGTCTGTTTGGGATTTCGAGTCCGGGAATAGCTCCATATGGTGATTCTGGAGTTGGGTGCGCGATCGGAAGTGAATTCGGAGGTCCGTATGTCATTTTGGAGCCATTTGGCTAAAGATAGAAATTTGAAGGTTTTTGAGAAGTTTGACCGGAAGTGGACTTTTTGATATCAGGGTCGGAATCCGATTCCAGAAGTTGCAGTAGGTCCGTAATGTTGAATATGACTTGTGTGCAAAATTTGAGGTCAATCGGACTTGATTTGATAGGTTTAACCATCGAAAGTAGAAGTTGGAAGTTCTAAAGTTCATGAAGCTTGAATCGGGGTGTAATTCATGATTTTCGCGTGGTTTGATGTGATTTGAGGCCTCGAGCAAGTCCGTAATGTGTTTTGGGACTGGTTGATATGATTGGTTGGGGTCCCAGGGGCCTCGGGTGGATTCCGGGTGGTTAACGGATCGAAATTGGGATTTTTGGACAGCTGAAGGATCTAGTTGCTGGTATTTTCGCTTCTGCGGTGGGTTAACCGCAGAAGCGGCCCCGCAGAAGCGATAAGGGAGTCGTAGAAGCGGATTTTGGTCAAAGGCTTGAGGATCGCAGATGCGGTCAAGGTTTCGCAGAAGCGGGACCGCATCTGCGGAGAAGTTAGCGCAGAAGGGGAAGAGGGCATCTTGGAGAGAACCGCAGATGCGGTCAAAGTTCCGCAGAAGCGGGACTGCATCTGCGGAAGGCATGTCGCAAAAGCGAAGCAGGGCGGCCTAGGGAGGACCGCAGAAGCGGTAATTTGACCGCACCTGCGGAACCGCAGAAGCGGTCAAGGAACCGCAGGTGCGGAAACAGCTGGAGGCAGAAGGTTGTTTTAAAATCGGGATTTGGCCATTTCTCTCATATTTTTCACGGCTTGGGCAATTTTTAGGGAGCTTCAAGAGGGGATTTCCGTCATCAACGTTAAGGTAAGTTATCCCCACCTATTTTGAGTTAAATACATCAACTATGTATGGATTTGAGCATTTAAATTAGTAAATTTGAGGTTTTGGTGGAAAACCTAGAAAATTAGCCACGATATTGAGTATGGAATTTAGTGAAAATTATATATTTGAGTTCCTAAGGTCATGGTTAATCTTTATCTTCGAAAAATTTCGGGTTTCGGGCACGTGGGCCCGAGGGCGTTTTGGTCAACTTTTCGATCGGAGTTAGGAATTGCTATAAATTATATTGTAATGAACAATTGAGAATATATTAATGGATTTGTGTAACCGTTGGCTAGTTTTGGAGCATGGTGCATCAATTGGAGTCTTCGAAAGGGCTTGGAATGCCGGTTATGGATCTTCGGAGCGAGGTGAGTCTCCTTTCTAACCTTGTGAGAGGGAAATGTCCCCATAGGTGAATTAATTGGATATTTGCTCCTATTTGTGGGGGCTACGTACGCACGAGGTGACGAGAGTCCGTGCATAGCTACTATTATGTTATTGCCCGGGTAGTCTAGGACCCAAAAGCATGCCATACTTTGAATATCTGTAATCTTATGAATAGTTGAAATGCTTAAACCACCTCAAAATAGTAAATGAATTCCTAACAAGATGTAAACCTCATTTTCTTAAATTGTTAAAAGAGAATTGGCTTATCTTTGAATAATTGCCCCATGTTGGCTCCTCGAATGAGTGTCTCTATGTGTTTATTTTGGAACGGGCCGAACGCCTCAGCATATTAAATAGATGCATCTATAGGCGCGTCGTCGACCCTCGGCAAGTGCACAGTTTACATTTTTATTGGATCGGGCCGTCGCCTCGGCATGGCATGCGCATGCTTGTATTGCTGCCTTGAACTTAATTAAGTTATTATTGCCTCTTTATGGCTTGAAATTATTTGGATAATTACGAAAAAGGAATTTTGGAAATTTTCTATAAAAGAATTAATTGTTTATTTGTTTCCTCCTATTTGGACAAAAATCATGCTTATAGAAATCCATAATTTAGTGTATTACTGACCTCACTATTGGACCATTAGTAAGTGTCGAAGTCGACCATCTCGTCTCTACTTCTTCGAGGTTAGGCGGGATACTCATTGAGTACACGTTGTTTTCGTACTCATACTACACTTCTGTGCATTTTTGTTGCACAGGTATATGTAACTCTTGTGGCCTACTGGGCGTAGCAGCACGGATGATTTGGGGGCTAGGTGAGTTGCATTATTCGAGGTGGCCCGCAGATAGTGTAGCCCTTTTCAGTATATTGTATTTATTTCCTGTCCACTGTATTCCGGACGGATGTTGTATTTTATTTCCTTATCAGTAGATGCTCATGCACTTGTGACGCCAGGTTCTAGGATGGTTGTAGGACTGTTAAATATCTACTTGATTAAAGACATTATTCATATTTCAATGAATTCCATTACTTGTTGTCTAAATGTATAAAAGGAACGATTCCCTTAAGTTTAAAACAAGAAGTTTCTAGTTATTGGTTGTTGGCTCGCCTGACAATGGTGTCCGGCGCCATCACGACCCTTAGTGGATTTTGGATCGTGATAACATGGTATCAGAGCACTAGGTTCCTAGGGTCTCACGAGTCATGAGCAAGTCTAGTAGAGCCTCGCGGATCAGTACGGAGACGTCTATACTTATCCTCGGGGGGCTGCAGGACTGTTAAGAGTGTCACACCTCCTTTTCACTACACCCGTGAGGGCGTAAAGGAGTTTTTTCAATTAAAGGACAATCGAAACGGGATTCGTTATTAAAATTCAGAGTCGCCACTTGGGAGATTTATGGTGTCCCAAGTCACCGGTTTAGAATCCCGAATCGAGGAAATTACTTACTCTGTTTAACAGTCCGCGAACCAGAAATCCGGGTAAGGAATTCTGTTAACCCGGGAGAAGGTGTTAGGCATTCCCGGGTTCCGTGGTTCTAGCACGGTCGCTCAACTGTCACATTTGGCTTATTTATTTGATTTTAGTACATGTTTTGACCTATGTATTTTTAACTCTGAACCGCTTTTATTATTATTATTTTAAGAGAATTGCAACGTTGTGAAAACACGTCTCGAACCACGTCACATAAATGCACCCGCAGTTTTTGACACATTTCGACTTCGTTGAGATTTGGATTTGGGTCACAAAAATGTGCACCCGTATTTAGGAAGGTAAGATTATTTAAATGGCGTGCCTAAAGAGACTATCGCGTTATTATCTTTGGGGAAGGCCGTGAAATTCTCTAAACGGCCCATCCCGAAGTCTAAGTATTTTTAGTATAAACATTTATCGAGGGCCCCAAAATTAATTTGTTTTGTTCAGCGAGGCTCGTCTCACTTTTATTATTTAAAGGCCAAACCTAAAGCAACTATGATTTTCTATATTTTTTGTTTCTAAGAATAAAGAAAAAATCCTAATCAATTGATATTATAAATTTCGGCCCTCGAGTTCAAGTCCGGATTCAAACAAAAGGGACAACCTCTTAATTTGAACCCGCTACTAACTCGAAAGCCCAAACTTATGCTATACTAAACTATGAATTGAGACCTTCAAACCAAGTCCAAATTAATGGAATAAGCGAGTTTGCTATTAAACAATTGCAGCTGGCAGGCCTCGATGCCATCCCCTTGAAAGGGTTAACTGGGCCTGGCGTAAGCGGAGGGTAGGCCCAGGCGGCAGTAGTACTTTAAACCAATATCGAATCCACCCGGCGGGATTATCACTGATGCATTACAAATTTTAAAACAATTGGATAACTAGCTACACCTTAGTTGTGGAATTTGCCCAAAACAATTTAAACAATTACCAATTAATAATGCTTACAAATCAGTTTTGAAATGACTGGAGCGTTTTGAAACAGCTTTACCTTAATTGCTTTTGATTCCTATTAACTCACAATTATCGTTACTAAACACAGATATTGCAACTTCAGGATTAAACTACCAAATATTAATATAGGTGAAGATCGTGTTAATACAACTGACTTATGCTAATTACTTGCAACAATTCGAGTGCACAAATGTTAACCATAAAGAAGAATCTATGAATCAGTTTCCCAAATTCAACCTATTTGCTAACATTGAAAATTAAACTAATCACTGAAATGAGACTATACTTATGCTAAAGCATGACAAATAACTCCAGTAGCCCCGATTTTCTATTTTTAACACAACGCTAAAATGAAACCAATACTAAACCATATTAAGACTAGAAACGGATAATCACAAATTTGATAGCCTGAGACAGTCCAAATCACACGGTCCAGTTTTCAGTTCCACTATGTATACAGGAGTACCAATTACTACTAACCAAATCACAAAAATTCATCTAAACCTACAGAATTGTTAAAATAACAAAGCAATATCAGAATTTTGGATTTCAACTTCATTTCATGTTTTCAACAGGAGATGCTACATCAAATCAGTCTCGAAGTGTACCTGGATTCGAATAAAAAAACAAATGAGAAGGAGGAATAGATCAGCAGCAGTAACAACAACTGGTATCCAGCAGTTAACAACAACAATTGGAATGTTTTGAACCCAAATAACTTCACAAAACTCAAGCCAAGACCACAGAAATGCAGCAACCAGTAAATAACCCAAAAACAAACTGACTGAATCCCACAAAACTGCTCGAAATCAAACAAAGATACCTCTGAACCTTCAAATTACCAGGACTGAACTAAAAATGTAAACCAGTAGCTAAAGGCTGAAATTCATCTTCAGTTTTAATGAAACAGTCGGGTTTTTTTTTATTTTTCTATTTTTGTTGTTTTTTTTTTTGGATTTTGAATGTTTGAATTCCAAGTTCAGATCTGGAAATCAGAGAAGAGCTTTTTGGGGGGAATTTGATGGCTCAAAACTTGTGAAACAAGGCATGGGAATGCCATTTTATAGGCACAAAGAGGTGGAGCTTCAGATTTTTCGTTTTACATATTAGTGCCTTACTTATTTTCAGTTTAGTCCCCTAGTTATTAACTTGCTTCTCAAGTAAACAACCTAACTTTCTGAAAGTAGAACTAAAGTCCCATTCTAGAGGATTCTAGAGAATTCTAGTTTTAACTACATCATTCTTATGCATTTCTAAATACCTGAACTTCCCTGAAACTACTGTGCTACCCCCTTTGTTCTACTGAAATTACTAACTATGATTAACTGCCCCAATCCCTTTACCCGTGATTAGCTAATAACTAGATGTTTCAGCAATCCAAACAAACAGCCAAAATAATTAACTACTGAAATAGTGGGAATTAAAACAATACACATATCTAGAATGATTTGCAGCCAAATTGGACTATCATCAACATTACCAAACAGATTTAATCAAAAATCAAATTAAGACTTAAACTATAAGAAGAGATCAATAGGAATGAATTCATACTAAACCAAATCAGAAAAGGAGAAAATGATAAACTAAATCCTATTCCTAACGTAGACGGACTGATATGAATCAATAAACAATATCAACACCTAATAAATCCTAATCTAACAAACTAATCTAAACGAACAAACAATCAAAACCCAATTAGAACGAAATTGACAGAAATTAAAACGCCCATTAAACTAAGTATAAGAACAGAATAAAAAAAAGAGAATTAAACAAAGAAACAGGAACAGAAAAGAAAAAATTAAAAACTATCGAAAACTCACTAATGTGGTGCTTCTTGATTTGAAATTGGAGAAAACTTGAGGCGATTTGAGAGCTACTGATGATGTATTTGAAATGAGGGAAGTGAGAAAGGGCCTTGGTGCGAATTTGGGGGTTGTCCGACGAACTAGGGTTTTGGTCCAAAATTCGATTTAATATTCGAACAACTCTGGTGAGATTTGAGGTACAGGGCTTGGGGGGTTTGATAGAGGAGATTAAGGCGGTTCTATGGTGTAATTTTGGTACAATTTGGGTTACTTTGGGTCTTGGCCGGAATATTTTAATTTAATATTCGAGGTGATTGGATGGGGTTCGAGAGAAATGAGTTGTGGATTTGAATAGAGGAAGAGGAGGGGAACCTAGGGTGTTATTTTGGTGGCATTTGGAGGTGGCGCCGCCATCACCGGCGAAGGGATTTAGGGACGGCGCAATTAGGGTTTATGAGAGAGAGGAGGTTGAGGAAGACGATGGGGTCTGAGAGAGAGGGGGGGGGGGCGGTTTCGGACAATTATATAGTGATTAGGGATCAATTCCTGGCCGTTTGATCGATTAACATCGACGGCCAGGATTGCATTCTAATTAAACGGGGTCGTTTGGTATGGAGGGGGGGCAGGCCGGGTCAAATGAGGGACGGGTATGGGCCAGGGGTTTTTGGGCTGGTGAATTTAATTGAAATGGCCCAATTTAGGTCTTTTATTAAACAACCCTCTTTTCTATTTGTTTTCTTTTTGTTTGTTTCTTGTATTTTTTTTTTGTATTTCATTTTGTATTTTTTGTATTTTTTCTGATTTTATAAAAATGCAAAAATTAAAATAAAGTCCTAATATATTTCAAAGTTAAACCAATTAACTCCTAACATTGTTTGAAATCTATTTTGTGACGAATTCACAATTAAACAATAAAAATGCAAAAATGGACTAATTTTGTTATTTTCTTCATACTTTGTTTTGAATGCAATTTAACTACTAATTAATCCTAAAAATATAAAATTAAACCCTAAATGCATATGCCAAATGTATTTTTATATTTTCATATGAATTAAAATGCACAAATAAATGCAAATAATTAACAGAAAATAACACAAAAATTCACAAAATTGCAGAATAATCAAGAAAATCATTTTGTTTGAATTTTTGGGAGTAATTCACTTAGGGCAAAAATCACGTGCTCACAGCTGCCCCTCTTTGCTCGGGAATACGCAGAGTTCTCGGGCAAAGATAAGTGAGCGGATACGAGCGATTTTTGCCCGTCCGAATACTCCGTGTGAAGCATTTTTGAAAACCGTCTGACCGCACCCTGCTTCGGAGGTTGCCTACATATCGTTGGCTAAAAAAGGATTCAGGTCAGTGTAGTTCGGGAAGGTTTGGTAGCTGGGACTACCAGGAGCTGTGACTTCACTGTTGTTGCTGCTGCTAACGCTCGCTGACCTCCTTATTACACCGTGTCAAAATAAAAAGAAGCTAGCCTACGCTATGATCTATGGATTACAAAAGGTCCTATCTATGTCTTCAAACTTGCTCTTGTATTGCCTTGAACTTGTATTCTTCCGATGGAATCCTTGTTGTTGCCTTGAATTGTGATTGGAGATTTTTTGCCTTTCCTCCGATTGATGCTTGACTGCTGAAATTTGACATATGTGCCTCTATTCTGCAAGCGGGCTCCTGATTGTTGACGCTTGACAAGTATTCCCTTGTTCTCTAGGTGGGCTCCTGATTGATGAAGCTTGAAAAGTATTCCCTTGTTCTCCAGGCGGGCTCCTGACTTCAACAAAACAGACAAACAAAGAAAAATTTCTGCCCCAGTGTGGTGGCTGGGAACATCATGTTATCAAATATTAAAAATTAACGGATAGAATTTGAATTGTACTTCCCTTGTTTTCCAGGCGGGCGCCTGACTGCTGAAGCTTGAAAAGTATTCCCTTGTTCTCCAGGTGGGCTCCTGATTGCTGAACTTGAAAAGTTTTCCCTTGTTCTCCAAGTGGGCTCCTGACTGCTGAACTTGAAAAATATTCCCTTGTTCTCCAGGTGGGCTCCTGACTGCGACAAAACAAGCAACGAAAATTCTCTGCCCCAGTTTGGTGACTGGGTACAGCATGTTATCAAATATTAAAAGCTAAAATTGGAATTGTACTTCCCTTGTTCTCCAGGTGGGCTCCTGACTGCCGAAATTTGAAATATTCCCTTGTTCTCCAGGTGGGCTCCTGACTGCAACGCTTGGAATGTATTCCCCTGTTCTCCAGGTGGGCTCCTGACTGCAACAAATAAAGAAAGAAAAAAAAGAACATTTCCTGCCCCAGTTTGGTGGCTGGGCACAGATGTGAGTGTTAAATTGAATTATTCTGCCAACTATTATAAGAATGTGAAAGCTAAGTCCTATTATCTAGGGAGGTCCTGATTACGAACCTAAGTTATATCTTCCAAAGGTATTACTACCACTACATTTGTTGTCTAAAAGGTGTTAAACTACTTCCCATTATCCAGGCGGGTCCTGACAACTTCTGGTTAAGAAAACAATTTAAACCTAAGCTGACCTTGTTATCTATATCTTGTTATCTAAGCAGACCTTAAAACTACGTCCCATTATCCAGGAGGGTCCTGAAAAATCAAAACTCGTCTCATCTTAAGTGTGCCAATTCTACGGCTGAACAGTATCTTGTTACCTAAAGGAGGTCTTAAAACTGTGCCCCATTATTCAGGAAGGTCCTGACAACTCCTAATTGAATCCTATCTTAAACAGGCAACTTTGAAACCAACTTATGTTCCTTGGCGTACATTTATGCTAAATTATGCTAATCATGATTGTTTTGAGATTTAAACTAAGTCCCATTTTCCAGGAGGGTCCTGAGAGTTTCCAGTCATACCTGTTTGGGTGCTACCTTTCCTTACGGAGGGTTTCTCCGAAATTTCTGCCCCTGTTTCAATCAAAGAAAATCTTGTCAATTTTAAAAATGGTGGCTAGTTGCTGGCATTCTTGCTAGGTACATCCCTGCTGCTGGGCTTCACTCCGTCCCGCTTTCCTGGCCTTGCCTTGAATCCCCTCGACTTCCTGACCAAATTTCAACCCCTTGATTCTGATGACCCAAGTGTTCTATCCCATATTGTTGTTTTTGTATTTCTGACCCCTCTTTTGAAACGTCGCTTCTTCCCCACAATTATCCGATTAATCCACCGATGAACTTCCAGTGGTCCTTTATGACTTACTTTGCTTTTGATATCTTTGATATATTCTGGCCCTGTCTGTACAACTAGGAAGTTGGTAGTTAGCCTTGACATTCCTTCCTTTTGTTTCGAACAGAACTGACACTGAAACATCTTAAAGATAGACCTCGAAAGAATGAAATGCAATGACCTCGAGGGTTAAGGATAAAGAGAATTCGAGAACGGATGATTTGTAATGAAGAAAGAAGAGAATGAGACTTATCTGAGTGGAACTGCTGGTACCATTAAGCATGCCATGCATTTTGGATTAACCAGCCCAGTCTGTCTAACCAATCAACTTTCGATTGCCACATTTGTTGTGTGGACTTTCATAACCTGATTCTCACCCAAACCCCAAACCTTGCTCGTCTTGCAATGTCTTGAGCAGCTTTTGACCACAGACGTGTCTCATTTGCTTGTTTGAAAAACTCACCTTCGCCTTACGGTGCCCGTGAGGGTTTTCACCAATAAGACTCTCTCATTTTTGATTTCTCTCAACTCACTTCGCCTTACGGTGCCCGTGAGGGTTTTCACCAATAAGACTCTCTCATTTTTGATTTCTCTCAACTCGCTTCGCCTTACGATGCCCGTGAGGGTTTTCACCAATAAGACTCTCTCATTTTTATCATTTTTTCTTGCACCGGAGTGTTGCCCCTGACGTGAATCACTTTTACTTGCTCGTATTGGCACTTCCTGAAGATTGATCAAAAGGTCTTTCTTTGGACCGTAATGCAGGTTTCTGGATAGGGTTAGAAAGAAAGGGTATCAAAGGCTCTAAAACCATTCAATATGGGTTCACAACTACAACTTTCAGAATCAACTTTCTTGCACAACCATAACTGCTGCCCCAGTTTCTTTCGTGGGGACTTTTGGGATATTTTTGATGTGACTGAACCTCAGGGAGAGGCTGCCTACGTACCCTTTCGGGATCAAGTCAAACGTAGTTCAGGTCATAGAAACTACTTTGTTGTTGCAATCTTTCCTTTTCTTCAACTTTCTTTTCTTTCTTTTCATTTCTTTTCTTTCTTTTCTTTTCAGTTTTCTCTTTTTCTTCTTCTTTTTTGCCTTTTTCTTTTTTTTTCTTTTTATTTTTTTTCTTTCTTCTTTTCCTTTTCTTTCCGTTGGATTGTGTTTTCTTGTTTCTTCTAC
>NW_017672816.1:141164-153725 GCF_001879085.1 Nicotiana attenuata
AGAGTTCTAGTTGATTTCAACTTCTAACTCCTTCCCTATCTTGAATAGTGTTCTCTTTGATTAAGGACTCCTTCTCCTTATCAATTATGCAACCTTTTCGATCAGGAGATATTAAATACACCAAGTTAAGCTTATCTCCTTCACGTGCATCCCACATGCTTGAATCTGCCCGTTTTTGTGAACCTGAGGGATGGACCACTGGATGGACCTGGTTCATGTCTGAGTTCCTTTGTCAGTCTCCAAAACTAACCTTTACTTGGGCCAACATATTCCCTTGTTCTCCAGGTGGGCTCCTAACTGCGACAAAACAGCAACGAAAATTCTCTACCCCAGTTTGGTGACTGGGGTGCAACATGTTATCAAATATTAAAAGCTAAAATTGGAATTGTACTTCCCTTGTTTTTCAGGTGGGCTCCTGACTGTCGAAATTTGAAATATTCCCATGTTCTCCAGGTGGGCTCCTGACTGCAACTCTTGGAAAGTATTCCCTTGTTCTCCAGGTGGGCTCCTGACTGCTGAAGCTTGGAAAGTATTCCCTTGTTCTCCAGGTGGGCTCCTGACTGCAACAAATAAAGAAAACAAAGAACATTTCTTGCCCCAGTTTGGTGGCTGGGCACAGATGTGAGTGTAAATTAAATTATTCTACCAACTATTATAAGATTGTGAAAGCTAAGCCTATTATCCAGGGAGGTCCTGATTATGAGCCTAAGTTATATCTTCCAAAGGTATTACCACCACTACATTTGTTGTCTAAAAGGTCTTAAACTACTTCCCATTATCCAGGCGGCTCCTGACAACTTCTAGTTAAAAAAACAATTTAAACCTAAGCTTACTAGGACCTTGTTATCTAAGCAGACCTTAAAACTATGTCCCATTATCCAGGAGGGTCCTGAAAATCAAAATTCAAGTCTCATCTTAAGTGTGCCAATTCTACGGCTGAATTATACTATCCTACAACAATATCTTGTTACCTAAAGAAGGTCTTAAAACCGTGTCCCATTATTCAGGAGGGTCCTGACAACTCCTAATTGAATCCTATCTTAAACAGGCAACTTTGAAACCAACTTATGTTCCTTGGCGTACATTTATGCTAGATTATGCTACTCATGATTGTTTTGAGATTTAAACTAAGTCCCATTTTCCAGGAGGGTCCTGAGAGTTTCCAGTCATACCTGTTTGGGTGCTACCTTTCCTTACGGAGGGTTTCTCCGAAATTTCTGCCCCTGTTTCAATCAAAGAAAAATCTTGTCAATTTTAAAAATGGTGGCTAGTTGCTGGCATTCTTGCTAGGTACATCCCTGCTGCTGGGCTTTACTCCGTCCCGCTTTCCTGGCCTTGCCTTGAATCCCCTCGACTTCCTGACCGAATTTCAACCCCTTGACTCTGATGACCCAAGTGTTCTATCCTATATTGTTGTTTTTGTGTTTCTGACCCCTCTTGTGAATCTTCGCTTCTTCCCCACAATTATCGATTAATCCACTGATGACACTTCCAGTGGTCCTTTATGACTTACTTTGCTTTTTAACATCTTTGATATACTCTGGCCCTGTTTGTACAACTAGGAAGATGGTAGTTAGCCTTCACATTCCTTCCTTTTGTTTCGAACAGAACTGACACTGAAACATCTTAAAGATAGACCTCGAAAGAATGAAATGCAACGACCTCGAGGGTTAAGGATAAAGAGAATCCGAGAACGGATGATTTGTAATGAAGAAAGAAGAGAATGAGACTTATCTGAGTGGAACAGCTGGTACCATTGAGTATGCCATGCATTTGGATTGACCAGCCCAGTCTATCTAACCAATCAACTTTCGATTGCCACATTTGCTGTTCCGGACTTTCACAACCTGATTTTCACCCAAACCTAAATCTTGCTCGTCCTGCAATGTCTTGAGCAGCTTTTGACCACAGACGCGTCTCATTTGCCTGTCTGAAAAACTCACCTTCGCCTTACGGTGCTCGTGAGGGTTTTCACCAATAAGACTCTCTCATTTTTTATTTCTCTCGACTCACTTCGCCTTGCGTTGCCCGTGAGGGTTTTCACCAATAAGATTCTCTCATTTTTATTATTTTTTCTTGCACCGGAGTGTTGCCCCTGACGTGAATCACTTTTACTTGCTCGTATTGGCACTACCTGAAGATTGATCAAAAGGTCTTTTTTTGGACCGTAATGCAGGCTTTTGGATAGGGTTAGAAAGAAAGGGTATCAAAGGCTCTAAAACAATTCAATATGGGTTCACAACTACAACTTTCGGAATCAACTTTCTTGCACAACCATAACTGCTGCCCCAGTTTCTTTCGTAGGGACTTTTGGGATTTTGTTTTGATGTGACTGAACCTCAGGGAGAGGCTGCCTACGTACCCTTTCGGGATCAGGTCAAACGTAGTTCAGGTCATAGGAATTACTTTGTTGTTGCAATCTTTCCTTTTCTTCCACTTTCTTTTCTTTCTTTTCATTTCTTTTCTTTCTTTTCTTTTCTTCATTTTTCTTTTTCTTTTTTTTTTTCCTTTTTTCCTCTTTTCTTTTGTCTTCTTTTTTTTCTTTTCTTTTGGACTGTGTTTTCTTGTTTCTTCACTGATTTTCCTTGCGCGAGCTCCCAAGTTGTTATTGATTCCGAAATAGGAGTACGAAAGAAAGTAAATGAGGCTCAAAAGGGGTAACAAAGGATAAAGTGTTTGCATAGCAGAACAAAATGCCTTCGTCATTTCAATCTCAAAAATATGCCAAATACAATAAAGTACAATTAAACCAACAAATCATATATAGTATCGCTTGACTGCATCAAAGTTGATAGCCATTTCTACACATTTTCCTTCCACATCTGTCAAATATAATGCACCATTGGACAACACTCTGGTTACAACAAATGGCCCCTGCCAGTTCGGGGCAAACTTTCCTTTTGCTTCAGCCCAATGAGGTAAGATACGCCTCAACACCAACAGCCCTACTTCAAACTTCCGCTGACGCACCTTCTTGTTATATGCTCTTGCCATTCTCTGTTGGTACAACTGACCGTGACATACTGCTGCCAATCTCTTTTCATCAATCAAACTTAGTTGTTCCAAGCGGGCTTTGACCCATTCAACATCATCAATTTCCGCCTCAGCGATGATCCGAAGGGACGGGATTTCAACCTCTGCGGGTATTACTGCTTTAGTGCCATACACCAGTGAATAAAGAGTCGCCCCTACTGAAGTGCGGACAGTAGTGCGATAGCCTAAAAGGGCGAAAGGTAACTTCTCATGCCATTGCCTGGACCCCTCTACCATTTTCCGAAGTATTTTCTTGATGTTCTTGTTAGCTGCTTCGACTGCTCCATTTGCCTTAGGGCGATATGGGGTGGAATTGCGGTGCGTGATCTTAAACTGCTGACATGTCTCTGCCATCAAATGACTGTTGAGATTGGCCCCATTGTCCGTGATGATGACCTTCGGGATCCCAAACCGACAGATGATATTCGAATGCACAAAATCGACCACTGCCTTCTTGGTCACAGATTTGAAGGTCTTCGCCTCCACCAACTTAGTGAAATAATCAATAGCTACCAGAATGAACCTGTGCCCATTTGATGTCGCTGGCTCGATCGGCCCAATGACATCCATCCCCCAAGCAACGAAAGGCCATGGTGCTGACATTGTATGCAATTCAGATGGTGGAGAATGAATCAAATCTCCATGTACCTGACATTGATGACACTTGCGTACGAAGCTGATGCAATCCCGTTCCATAGTAAGCCAATAATAACCCGCTCGGAGAATCTTCTTTGCCAATACATATCCACTCATATGAGGCCCACAAACTCCCGCATGTACCTCGGCCATGATAACTGTAGCCTGTTTAGCATCCATGCATCTCAGTAATCCAAGATCTGGAGTTCTCTTGTACAACACTCCTCCACTGAAGAAAAATCCGCTTGCCAGGCGTCGAATTGCTCTCTTTTGATCCCCTGTAGCCTGTGCTGGATACACTCCCATCCGGAGGTATTCTTTGATATCATGGAACCACGGCTCACCATCAAGTTCCTCTTCCACCATATTACAATAGGCATGCTGATCTCGGACCTGAATCTGCAACGGGTCTACATAAGCCTTATCTGGATGGTGCAGCATTGACGCCAAAGTAGCCAAAGCGTCGGCAACCTCATTATGAATCCTTGGAATATGTCTGAAATCTATTGATTGAAACCGTTGACAAAGTTCATGCAAACACTGCCGGTATGGTATGAGCTTCAAATCTCGTGTCTCCAATTCACCCTGAATTTGGTGTACCAGAAGATCCGAGTCACCCATGACCAAGATTTCCTGGACACCCATGTCTATAGCCAATCTCAAACCCAAGATACACGCCTCGTATTCAGCCATGTTATTGGTGCAATAGAAACGAAGTTGAGCAGTAACAGGGTAGTGTTGCCCTGTCTCGGAAATCAGTACTGCTCCTATCCCGACACCCTTGGCGTTGGCAGCTCCATCAAAGAACAGTTTCCATCCTGGCTTCTCGACTTGTTCTAATTCTTCAACATGCATTATCTCCTCATCGGGGAAGTATGTTTTCAAAGGTTCATATTCATCATCGACTGGGTTCTCGGCCAAATGATCAGCCAGCGCTTGTGCTTTCATTGTCGTCCGGGTCACGTAGACAATATCAAACTCCGTAAGCAAGATTTGCCATTTCGCCAGCCTCCCTCTAGGTATGGGCTTCTGAAAAATGTACTTCAGCGGGTCCAACCGAGAGATGAGATAGGTGGTGTATGATGACAAGTAATGTTTCAACTTCTGCGCTACCCAGGTTAAGGCACAACACGTCCTCTCAAGTTGAGTGTACTTCACCTTATATGATGTGAACTTCTTGCTGAGGTAGTAAATCGCCTGCTCTTTCTTTCCTGTGATGTCATGCTGCCCCAGTACACAACCAAAAGAATTATCCAAAACTGTCAGATAAAGGATCAAGGGTCTTCCCGGCTCCGGCGGGACCAACACAGGTGGACTAGCCAAATACTCCTTAATCTTGTCAAATGCTGCTTGACATTCATCCGTCCATCTGACCGCAGCATCTTTCTTTAGCAGCTTAAAGATGGGCTCGCAAGTCGTTGTGAGCTGGGCAATGAACCTGCTGATGTAATTCAACCTGCCAAGCAAACTCATCACCTCTTTCTTGTTCCTTGGCGGCGGTAGCTCCTGAATGGCTTTGATCTTGGACGGGTCTAACTCAATACCGCGCCGACTTACCACAAACCCCAACAACTTCCCAGATGGGACTCCAAACGCACACTTTGCTGGATTAAGTTTGAGGTTGTACCTGCGGAGTCTCTGGAAGAATTTCCTCAAGTCCTTGACATGGTCACATTGTCTCCTCGACTTTATGATCACGTCTTCTACATAGACCTCAATTTCCCAATGTATCATGTCATGGAACATGGTGGTCATCGCCCTCATATACGTTGCCCCTGCGTTCTTCAACCCAAATGGCATGACCCTATAACAATACGTTCCCCAAGGCGTGATGAATGCCGTTTTTTCCGCATCCTCCTCATCCATCAAAATCTGGTGATAGCCCGCATAACAATCCACGAAGGAACCAATCTCGTGTTTGGCACAATTGTCAATCAATATGTGGATATTTGGTAGTGGGAAGTTGTCTTTTGGACTCGCCTTATTGAGATCACGGTAATCTACACACACACTGGTCTTTCCATCCTTCTTTGGCACAGGCACAACATTGGCTAACCAGGTGGGATACCGCGTGACCCGGATGACCTTTGCCTCAAACTGCTTGGTGACCTCTTCTTTGATTTTCGCACTAATGTCTGTTTTAAATTTCCTTAGCTTCTGCTTGACAGGAGGGCATGTTGGGTCGGTGGGCAATTTGTGGACCACCAAATCAGTGCTTAAACCTGGCATGTCGTCATATGACCATGCAAAAACATCTTTGTACTCAAACAGTGCTTTAATTATCTCTTCTCTGAGCTGTGGTTCCAAATGGACACTTATTTTCGTTTCCCGCACATTCTCTTGATCCCCTAAATTGATTGCCTCTGTGTCATTCAGATTAGGTTTGGGTTTTTCTTCAAAATGGCTTAATTCTTTACTGATTTCCTCAAAAGCTTCCTCATCATCATATTCTATTTCGTCATCACACTCAATTTCTTGTATTATTATGTCTGAGTTAGATTGGCATTTAAGACTGGGCCGAAGACTCCTCATGCATGACACATCACTGAAACCAGCGTAAAAGGGACTGTACAAGAAAGAAAAGAAAGACAAAAATAAAAACTATCAGGAATGAAAAAGGAGGGAAATTGCATTTCATTAATATTTAAGATAACAAGGTTTAACTCATCCAAACGGACGGAACATAGCATCCGAATTACAACCTTGGAAATAATCCAGATTAAACTGAAAGGAAATCAAAACTAACTACCAAGACTCCCTCCGGGTAGGAAGGGGAGTTGCTTCCCAATTGTTAAGCTTTGCCTGGGGCCCCACGAACTGAACATCTGCCTTGCTTGGACCTTCTCCGGCCTCCAACACATTCACCTCATCAAACAGCTTTTCAAACCTCTCGATCAGCTCCTTGTCGGGATCAACCACACCACTGGGCATTGCTGTTGCTAGGCGCTTCTTAGTACCAGGCCTGACAAAGGAACGGGAAAGGCGGGGAATAGGTTTTGGAAGGGTCCATGCTTTCTTTTTCATCTTTCTAGCTCGCCTTATGTCTGCAGCAGTGGGCTTGAAGCCTAAACCAAAAGTATCCAGGTTTGCAGGAAGGGATACGGGTTGTACGATGCCTTGTAAAGAAGCACCCAAGCCTTTTCCAGGTACAAATCCGTTCTTCAGCATTTCCGACGCAACCATGACGGATGCAGCAGCTACCTTTGGCACAGGAATACACTCTCCTTCCGGGATCTTTTCAACCGATACCGTATCAAAGACTTGATAAACCCATGGACCTTTGTCGTCCTCAGCTTCTATGAAAGGCACAATGGCACCACCCAGAGTACACGAACTATCTTCCCCATGCACCACAATCTCTTGCCTGTCCCACTCGAATTTAACCATCTGGTGCAAGGTAGATGGCACTGCTTTTGCTGCATGGATCCAGGGTCGGCCTAACAAGAGATTGTAAGAAACGGCCACGTCGAGCACCTGGAACTCCATAGTGAATTCAACCGGACCTATTGTCAGTTCCAACACTATATCCCCAACTGTGTCCTTTCCTCCTCCATCAAATCCTCGCACGCAAATACTATTCTTGTGGATTCTCTCACTGTCCACCTTTAACTTTTCCAGGGTGGAGAGAGGGCAAATGTTTGCACTGGACCCGTTATCAACTAGCACCCGGGTGACCACAGAGTCTTCACATTTCACCGTGAGGTAGAGTGCTCTATTATGCTCAGTGCCTTCCAAAGGCAGCTCATCATCAGAAAACGTAACCCTGTTGACTTCAAAAAATCTTGTTTGCTTTCTCTAGATGGTTCACAGAAATCTCATCAGGCACATGGGCCTCATTCAAAATTTTCATCAATGCCTGGAGGTGCTCATCTGAGTGGATTAGTAGTGATAGCAATGACATCTGCGCCGGGGTCTTTCTCAACTGTTCTACAATGGAATAATCCTGTGCCTTCATCTTCTTCAAGAATTCTTCTGCCTCTTCTTCAGTTACAGCTTTCTTTACTGGTACTGGATTATCTTTGGTGATTTTAGCCTTTCTCAGCTCGTCAGGAGCAAAGCATCTTCCTGAGCGAGTCAGCCCATGGGTTTCACAAACTTCTTCCTTGACCTCCTTCCCTTATACGTCACTGTCACTCGGCCGTAATTCCATGGGACGGCCTTTTCACTGATTACTGGTAACTGAGTCACTGGCTTGATGACAACCGGCTCTGTGCGAGCCCCTTTTACTATCACAACGGGCTTGACAGCTGCCCCCGACACTACCACTTTAGCTGGTTCTTGTTTTTCTGCAACACTGCTCAAAAGCTCCTTCTTTACTGCCACAACTGGTTTGCTAACTGTCTCTTCTACCTTGATCAATGCTCTCCCCCTTGTTAGTTTCTCATTTGATCTATCCTCACTAGCCCTGATCATCATTACAGTTTGTGAAGGCTTCTTATGCTCTCCCTTTTGGACTAGCTCAATCATATGGGTCTCGTGATGGGTTGGCAATGGATTTTGGGTGATGTTAGGCGTTTCTGGGGCTTGCACTTCAATTCGGCGGGTGTCAATGAGCTCCTGGATGGCCGTTTTCAAGTGCCAGCATTTTTCTGTGTCATGTCCCGGCGCACCTGAGCAATACTCACAACTCACAGAGTGGTCCAGATTCCTTGGGGGAGGGTTTGGCAATTTGGGTTCAATCGGACTCAACATGCCCAACTGTCTCAATCTGTGGTACAAGCTAGTGTAAGATTCACCCAAGGGAGTGAAAGTCTTCTTCTTTTGCAGCCTATCATTCTTAAATGCAAGGTTAGGTCGAAAACCGGCTCTAGTGGGATTTCTATTGGTTCTTGGGGGTGGGTAGGTGTTTTGAGCTGGGTAAGTATTTTGTGGGGTGGGTGCGCGCCATTGTGCATGGGTAGGAGGTTGGGGATATGTCTGGGCATGGTGGACAGAGAAATTGGGGACAGGAGGTGGGTAATAGTGCTGCGGTGGGCCATATGGGGTGTGTGGGTAGGTTTGGGGGTGAGGGCGAGGTTGGTGATAATATGGTGATGGACCTCTGGACCAAGCTCTCGATTCCACTACTGCAACCTCTTCTTTCTTCTTCTTTCCCAATACTCCTCCAGTGCCGCTCTGAATAGCCTGGGTAGTTGCTTTGATTGCTGAATAGCTCATAATCTTGTTGGACTTGAGACCCTCTTCCACCATACTTCCCATTTTCACTACCTCGTTAAAAGATTTTCCCACTGCTGACACCAAGTGACCATAATAGGTGGGTTCCAAAGCCTGTAGGAAATAATCAACCATCTCGCTCTCTTTCATTGGAGGATCGACTCTTGCCGCCTGCTCTCTCCACCGGAAACCATATTCTCTAAAGCTTTCTCCGGGCTTCTTCTCAATTTTAGTCAGTGACAGACGGTCCGGGACAATTTCGAGATTGTACTGGAAATGACATGCAAATGCTTGGGCCAGATCGTCCCAAGTGTACCATCGAGCATGATCCTGTCGTGTGTACCACTCCAAAGCTGCTCCACTTAGACTTTGACTAAAGTAAGCCATCAATAACTCGTCCCTTCCTCCAGCTCCTCTCATCTTGCTACGGAACCCCCTTAAGTGGGCCACCGGATCACCATGTCCATCATATAAGTCAAACTTGGGTAACTTGAATCCTGCTGGCAACTGGACATCAGGAAACAGGCACAGGTCCTTGTAGGCTACACTCACTTGTCCTCCGAGCCCCTGCATATTTCTGAATGACTGTTCTAAGCTCTTAACCTTCCATATCATTTTCTCTTGCTCAGGGTTTTTGGGAGGCTTTTCTTCTTCAGCTGAGAGATCAAGACGGGGAGTGTAAGGGCATGGTTCTGGTGGTTTGAAGGTGGCTTCGGGTGGGTAATACTGGTTGTCATGGGTTTGGAACAAAGGTTCGCTAGAAGACCTGTGTAATGCGACAGGTGGGGGAGCCACAAATACAAGAGTAGTTGGTGGTGGAGGGCATGGAATTTGTTTGGGTGGTGGAGGTGGTGGAGTTTGAGAGGTGGTTCCGTAATACTTCTGGTAAGTAGGTAAAGCCGGCGATGAGTTCACTGTGGGAGGATCTTGAGGCTGAGCTAGTGGTGGGAGGTAGGTGGGGTTAGCAGGATAGGCTGGTGGTGGATGTCCCCTCGACCAGGTCTGGTACATCTCGGCCATTTGTTGCTTCAGTTTATACATCTCCTCCTTCATTGCATTAACGTCCACTACTTCCTCCTCCCTAGACGGGTCGACAAGGCTTGCTTCCAATTCCTGGTTGACCATGTTTGACTTATCCTTAGAGCGGGTGTTGTAGGGATGNTTCTTTGCAGCCTATCATTCTTAAATGCGAGGGTTTACGGTACGTAAAACCCGGGTTCCAGTGGGATTTCTGTTGGTTCTCGGGGGTGGGTAGGTACCTTGAGCTGAGTAAGCATTTTGTGGGGTGGGTGCGCGCCATTGCGCATGGGTAGGAGGTTGGGGGTATGTTTGGGCATGGTGGACAGAGAAATTGGGGACAGGAGGTGGGTAATAGTGCCGTGGTGGGCCATATGGGGTGTGTGGGTAGGTTTGGGGGTGAGGGCGGGTTGGTGATAATATGGTGATGGACCTCTGGACCAAGCTCTCGATTCCACTACTGCAACCTCTTCTTTCTTTTTCTTTCCCAATACTCCTCCAGTGCCGCTCTGAATAGCTGGGTAGTTGCTTTGATTGCTGAATAGCTCATAATCTTGTTAGACTTGAGACCTTCCTCCACCATACTTCCCATTTTCACGACCTCGTTGAAAGATTTTCCCACTGCTGACACCAGGTGACCATAGTAGGTGGGTTCCAAAGCCAGTAGGAAATAATCAACCATCTCGCTTTCTTTCATTGGAGGATCGACTCTCGCCGCCTGCTCTCTCCACCGTAAACCATATTCTCTGAAGCTTTCTCCGGGCTTCTTCTCAATTTTAGTTAGTGTCAGACGGTCCGGGACAATTTCGAGATTATACTGGAAATGACATTCAAATGCTTGGGCCAAATCATCCCACGTGTACCATCGAGCATGATCCTGTCGTGTGTACCACTCCAAGGCTGCTCCACTTAGACTTTGACTGAAGTAAGCCATCAATAACTCGTCCCTTCCCCCAGCTCCCCTCATTTTGCTGCAGAACCCCCTTAAGTGGGCCAACGGATCACCATGTCCATCATATAAGTCAAACTTGGGTAACTTGAATCCTGCTGGCAACTGGACATCAGGAAACAGGCACAGGTCCTTGTAGGCTACACTCACTTGTCCTCCGAGCCCCTGCATATTTCTGAATGACTGTTCTAAGCTCTTAACCTTCCGTATCATTTCCTCTTGCTCAAGGTTTTTGGGAGGCTTTTCTTCTTCAGCTGAGAGATCAAGACGGGGAGTGTAAGGGCATGGCTCTGGTGGTTTGAAGGTGGCTTCGAGCGGGTAATACTGGTTATCATGGGTTTGGAACAAAGGTTCGCTAGAAGACCTGTGTAATGCGACAGGGGGAGGAGCCACAAACAGAGGAGAAGTTGGTGGTGGAGGGCATGGAATTTGTTTGGGTGGTGGAGGTGGTGGTGTTTGAGAGGTGGTTCCGTAGTACTACTGGTAAGTAGGGAAAGCCGGAGAAGAGTTCACTGTGGGAGGATCTGGAGGCTGAGCTAGTGGTGGGATGTAGGTGGGGTTAGCAGGATAGGCTGGTGGTGGATATCCCTTTGACCAGGCCTGGTACATCTCGGCCATTTGTTGCTTTAGTTTATACATCTCCTCCTTCATTGCATTAACGTCCACTACTTCCTCCTCCCTAGATGGGTCGACAATGCTTGCGTCTAATCCTGGTTGACCATGTTTGACTTATCCTTAGAGCGGGTGTTGTAGGGATGGGTTGCCAGAATGCCAGTCAACTTAACCACTTACCTGGACTCATCAACAACAACTTTGTTGGCGGTTAGAGCATTAACAGATAGATAACCGCACATTGGGGAATGAATGCACCTAAGCAGTTAACCATTTCTATTATGCCTTTGCTTGGTTGCATGCGTCATCCCGGCGTTTCCTTATGTCCATGTGCCACTTCTATTTTATTTTTTCATTGTTTCTTGCCACTCCCTCTTTTCTTTTGCTTTTCTCTCTTATTTTTCCTCTCTTTTCTTCTTTTTCCTTCTTTTCTTTTGCCTTGGTTTTTCCTTGTTCCTATTCGCTCCTTTCCTCAAAATTATTTCTCCGCTCTTTTCTTGCCTTTGCTCCCTTTTTATTTTCTCTTGTTTGCTTTTGTTTGGTTTCTTATTTTCTTTTTGTATTTCTTTTTTCCTCTTTTGTTTTTCTTTCCTTTCTTGTTTTTCACCTCCTTCCTTTCATTCTTTTCTTGTTTTTCCTTTTTTTCATGTAGTTACGGTCGAATCCTATGGAGATTGCCTACGTATCACGACCTCACGTGAATCAGACCAAGTGTAGTTCTTGCAAATTGAATGCAAAATTTGTTGTTTTTGTTTTTTTTTTGTTTTGGAGGGTTTTCCAAATTGTTTTTCTTGAAGGGAAACTACAAAAGCAGACTCAAAATAACAAAATACAGACTCGATGATAAAAAACTAAATCAAGAGTACATCAAAGCTTCACATCCTGGGGCCCACGAGGCATCATTCGGCATCGCCATGGGCCTGCGCAAGACTGAGAAGGTTTCAATGTCACCTGTAGGCTATTTGAAGAAAATTGGCCATGTACTGGCTTATTTTGACTTAAAAAGCAAAGTGGCTATTTTTCAAAAATTTTAACAAAGACTGAGTTTTGCAAATACAGCCTTTCAGCACTTCCGAAAGGGATATTTTAAGGTTGTTCCCGCAAACCGTTTTAAAATGATTCAGGGTAGCTGTTTTGAAAAAACTGCCTTCGGCGCCCTT
>NW_017672816.1:155169-167435 GCF_001879085.1 Nicotiana attenuata
ACTTAAAGGACAATCGGAACGGGATTTATTATTAGATTTCAGAGTCGCCACTTGGGAGATTGATGGTGTCCCAAGTCACCGGTTGAATCCCGAACCGAGGAGATTATGACTCTGTTAACAGTCCGCGAACCAGAAATCCGGGTAAGGAATTCTGTTAACCCGGGAGAAGGTGTTAGGCATTCCCGGGTTCCGTGGTTCTAGCACGGTCGCTCAACTATCATATTTGGCTTATTTATTTGATCTTGGTACATGTTTCAACTTATGTGCTTTCTAATTTTGAACCGCTTTTATTATCATTTAATTTTTTATAAAATTGCAACGTCGTGAAAACACGTCTCGAACCATGTCACATAAATGCACCCATGGTTTTGACATATTTCGACTTCGTTGAGATTTGGATTTGGGTCACATAAATGTGCCCCGTATTTAGGAATGTAAAATTATTTAAAGTGCGTGCCTAAAGAGACTATCGCGTTATTATCTTTGGGGAAGGCCGTGAAATTCGCTAAACGGCCCATCCTGAAGTCTAAGTATTTTTAGTATAAACATTTATCGAGGGCCCCGCAATTTATTTGTTTTGTTCAGCGAGGCTCGTCTCACTTTTATTATTTAAAGACCAAACCTAAAGCAACTATGATTTTCTATATTTTTTGTTTCTAAGAATAAAGGAAAAGTCCTAATCAACTGATATTATAAATTTCGGGCCTCGAGTTCAAGTCCGGATTCAAACAGAAGGGACGGCCTTTTAATTTGAACCCGCTACTAACTCGAAAGACCAAACTTATGCTATACTAAACTATGAATTGAGACCTTCAAACCAAGTCCAAATTAATGGAATAAGCGAGTTTGCTATTAAACATTTGCAGCTGGCAGGCCTCGATGCCATCCCCTTGAAAGGGTAAACTGGGCCTGGCGTAAGCGGAGGGTAGGCCCAGGCGGCAGTAGTACTTTAAACCAATATCGAATCCAAATTTTAAAACAATTGGATAACTAACTACACCTTAGTTGTGGAATTTGCCCAAAACAATTTAAACAATTACCAATTAATAATACTTACAAATCCGTTTGAAATGACTGGAGCGTTTTGAAACAGCTTTACCTTAATTGCTTTTGATTCCTATTAACCCACAATTACCGTTACTAAGCACAGATGTTGCAACTTCAGGATTAAACTACCAAATATTAATATAGGTGAAGATCGTGTTAATACAACTGACTTATGCTAATTACTTGCAACAATTTGAGTGCACAAATGTTAACCATAAAGAAGCATCTATCAATCAGTTTCCCAAATTCAACCTATTTTGCTAATATTGAAAATTAAACTAATCACTGAAATGAGACTATACTTATGATAAAGCATGACAAATAACTCCAGTAGCCCCGATTGTCTATTTTTAACACAACGCTAAAATGAAACCAATACTAAACCATATTAAGACTAGAAATGGATAATTACAAAGTCCAAATCACACAGTCCAGTTTTCAGTTCCACTACGTATACAGGAGTATCAATATACCACTAACCAAATCACAAAAAAATCATCTAAACATACAGAATTGTTAAAATAACAAAGCAATATCAGAATTTTGGATTTCAACTTCATTTCACGTTTTCAACAGGAGATGCTATATCAAATCAGTCTCGAAGTGTACCTGGATTCGAATGAAAAAATAAATGAGAAGGAGGAATAGATCAGCAACAGTAACAACAGCTGGTATCCAGCAGTTAACAGCAACAATTGGAATGTTTTGAAACCAAACAACTTCACAAAACTCAAGCCAAGACCACAGAAATGCAGCAACCAGTAAATAACCCAAAACAAACTGACTGCATCCCACAAAACTGCTCGAAATCATACAGAGATACCTCTGAACCTTCAAATTACCAGGACTGAACTAAAATGTAAACCAATAGCTAAAGGCTGAAATTCATCTTCAGTTTTAATGAAACAGACGGTTTTTTTTTATTTTTCTGTTTTTGTTGTCTTGTTTTGGATTTTGAATGTTTGAATTCCAAGTTCAAATCTAAAAATCAGAGAAGAGCTTTTTGGGGGAAATTTGATGGTTCCAAAAACTTCTTTATGAAGGCAAAGGGGGTTGCCTTTTATAGGCAAATTTCAGGGGGAAGCTTCTAGACCCCCTCACACTTTTTCCCCCTCTTTTATTTCAGATTTTATACCCTAGTCCCTAATTTACTGACTTCTTTTCCAAGTTATCCTGCTATATTTCATGAAATTGCAAATTGAACCCTATTCTAGGGTATTCTAGAGCTTCCACAGTTACTATCCTATTCCCTAAGTAAAATGCCCTTAATGCCCTTGTACTTACCCATGGAATTACTAACCTAGTTGAACCAAGCCCCAAACCTGTCACCTTAGTCAAGAGGTGACCCTAGTTACTTGCTAAAGCCCAAACTATTCAGCTATAACCAAATTAATTAAGAACCAAACGAACATGGACAAACAGAACCCAATAATAACAGATTAAAATCGAATACTAACTAAACAAATTAAAAGAGATTAAAATCTATGCTACTGAATTAAGATCGCATTCAAACAAAGACTAAAACATTTATCAAAATTACTAACACAGGATCAAATCGCAGGAATAGAAGAAAATTATTGCTTTGTTTTTTTTTTAACCACTTAATAGTTTAATTAGGTCAACACTCCAAGGTTATTAAGGAAACAAAATAGTATTCGGGATTTGAACTCAGTTTGATTGAACGACAACTACCAATTTCGAACAACCCTAGGTGGAATTGAGAACAAAGGATAAGAGCAGAAATTTGGCTATTTTGTCCAGAAAAGAAGAGAAGGAAGGCGGTCGAATTGAAACGAGACACACAGAAAAGAAAAACATGAAGAATGAAATAAAAAACTCACCACCTTGACTCGAACTTGAGACCCAAAACTCTGATTTACTGGTCATTTACTCTCCATCAAGAAACAGGTAACTGATACCCGTAAGACCAGTTTTGACTTTGGCTTCGAGGGCTCGAACCCTAGATTTGATCTTCGCGAAGTTCAACAAGGATTTGAGGGAGATAGACTAGATTTTTAGAACGGGGGGAACAAAGGGATTCAAGGGTGTCCATTTGAAGTTGATTGGTGACGGCGCCGCCACCGGAAAAAGTGGGCGGCGCTAGGGTTCTGCCCCTTTTAGTCTGAGATTTGAGAGGTTTCAGGAGGGTTTGTGGTGAATGGAGTGTGTATTTGAGATGACAAGGTTGAGGGGAGCTTGTGGTACAATTTTGGTAAGATTTGGCGATCAAACACCGCCGCATGGCGATTTCCGGTGGCGGCGGCGGCGGTGAGACATGGCAATGAAGAAGATGAGTCCTAGGTTACAAAATGATTTCTTCGGACATTTTAATCAATGTGGGAGAAGGGACTGGGGCCGTTGGATGAAGTAAACGAACGGCCAGGATTGCTTGATCATTTAATTATTCGAAACGACGTCGTTTCAATGGTCACAACATTTGGACCGGGTGGGCTGTGACCTGGGCTTGTGTTTGAAGTGGGTTTGGGGGAATAATTTGGGCTGGGAATTAAATTGGCCCAAATTTCCTTTTCTCTTCATCTTTCTTCTAAATTGTTTTCTCTTTTCTTTTATTTATTTTTCTGATTTTTGAAATGCTAAATCAAAACTCAAAAACCAAATTGGCACTCAAAAATTATATTTTCTAATTTCCAAGTACCCTAACTTCTAATTAAACACAAATTAAAACTAAAAATGCGAAAGCATTTTTGTTATTTTCTTTATATTTTGTTTTGCAACCAACTTAACCGCTAATTAATCCTAAAATATGAAACTAAATCCTAAATGCAAGTGCCAAGTGTAGTTTTTTTATATTTTTCATATGAATTAAAATGCACAAATAAAATGCAAACAATTAACAGAAAATAAAACAAAATTCACAAAATTGCAAAATAATGGAAGAAATCATTTTGTTTGAATTTTTGGGAATAATTCACTTAGGGCAAAAATCACGTGCTCACAAGCTGCCCCTCTTTGCTCGGGAACACGATGAGTTTTCGTGCAAAGACAAGTGAGCGAAAATGAGCGATTTTTGCCCGTTCGCATATTTCGTGTGAAGCATTTTGAAAGAGTTGACCGCACCCTGCTTCAAAGGTTGCCTACATATGCTGGGCTAAACAGGAATCAGGTCAGTGTAGTTCAGGAATGTTTGGTAGCTGGGACTACCAAGAGCTGTGGTTTCACTGCTGTTGCTGCTGCTGCTGCTCGCTGACCTCCTTATTACACCGTGTAAAAATAAGAAACTAGACTAAGCTATGATCTATGAATTACAAAAGATCCTATCTATGCCTTCAAACCTGCTCTTGTGTTGCCTTGAACTTGTATCTTGTATTCTTCCGATGGGATTCCTGTTGTTGTCTTGCATTGTGATTGGCGATGTTTTTGCCATTCCTCCGAATGATGCTTGATTGTTACCATTTGAAATATGTGTCCATTTTCCAGGCGGGCTCCTGGTTGCTGACGTTTGAAAAGCATGCCTCCATTCTCCAGGCGGGCTCCTGACTGCTGAAATTTGTATGCCTCTTTCTCCAGGCGGGCTCCTGATTGCTGAAACTTGAAACATATGCCTCTGTTCTCCAGGCGGGCTCCTAATTGCTGAAACTTGAAACATATGCCTCTGTTCTCCAGGCGGGACTCCTGACTTCAACAAAATAAACAACAAAGAAAATTTTCTGCCCCAGTTTGATAACTGGGTACAGCATGTTATCAAATATTAAGAGCTAAAATTGAATTGTACTTCCCTTGTTCTCCAGGTGGCGCCTGATTGCTGAACTTGAAAGTATTCCCTTGTTCTCCAGGTGGGCTCCTGACCGTTGAAATTGAAAAGTATTCCCTTGTTCTCCAGGTGGGCTCCTGACTACCGAACTCGAAAAGTATTCCCTTGTTCTCCAGGTGGACTCCTGACTGTAACAAAATAGACAAACAAAGAAAATTTTCTGCCCAAGTTTGGTGGCTGGTACAGCATGTCAAATATTAAAAATTGAAAGCTAAATTTGAATTGCACTTCCCTTGTTCTCCAGGTGGGCGCCTGACTGCTGAAGCTTGAAAAGTATTCCCTTGTTCTCCAGGTGGGCTCCTGACTGCTGAACAAAATAGACAAAAACAAAGAAAACTTCTGCCCCAGTTTGGTAGCTGGGCACATGGGTGAGTGTTAAACTGAATTATTCTACCAACTATTATAAGAATTTGAAAGCTAAGTCCTATTATCCAGGGAGGTCCTGACAACTTCTAATAATTATGAACCTAAGTTATATCCTCTGAAGGTATTACTCCCACTACATTTGTTGTCTAAAGGGTCTTAAACTACTCCCATTATCTAGGTGGGTCCTGACAATTTCTAGTTAAAAGATAGTTTTAACCTAAGTTATATCTACTGAAGGTACGACTCCCACTATATCTTGTTATCTAAACAAACTTTAAAGCTACATCCCATTATCCAGGAGGGTCCTGAAAACTCCTAATTGAATCCTATCTTAAACGTGCAAACTTTGAAACCAACTTATATTCCTATTTATGCTAAATTATGCTACTCATGATTGTTTTGAAATTTAAACTAAGTCCCATTTTCCAGGAGGGTCCTGAGAATTTCCCGTCATACCTGTTTTGGGTGCTTGCTTTTTCCCTAAGGAGGGTTTCTCCGAAACCAATGAAAACTTTCTGCCCCTGTTTCAATCAAAGAAAAATCTTGTCAGTTTAAAAATGTGGTGGTTGGTTTGTGGCCTTGAACTTTGAGGGCGATTGTTCCTTCACTTCCCATGATCGCTTTGATTTCCACTCGAAGACCTTGCTAGTTTATTGACTAACCACTTTCTCTGTCATCCTTATCACAGAGAATACCTCTTCTCCGTTCAGACCTAATACCCCCTATCTGTCGCATTGCTCATGACCTGACATTTACCAAGCCCTTGTGTCTCGCATGAATCCCAAAGCACGTCCATTCCCTCCACTCTGTGTATACGCTGTTCTTTCTTGACTTAACCACTGGCTTCGGCCTTGAGGTCTGTTGCTCCTTCATTTTGGTTTCCATTCGACGACCTTGCTCATTCCTTGACTAACCACTTCCTTTGTAAGCCTCGGCCCGGAAAACACCTCTTCTCGTTCAGGCCCAATACCCTTTATCTGTTGCACCGCTCGTACTGACATTTACCAAACCTTTGTGTTTCACCTGGACTCCCAAGCATATTAATTGTTACCAAATCAGTGCGCATGTTGTTCTTTCCTGATTTGAATCAATGGCCTTGGCCTCGAGATCTGTTGCTCCTTCACTTGCCATACTCCAACAATAACTTTGATTTCTGCTTGGAATACCCCGCTTGTCACTGGTTTACCACCCTTTTGTCAATCTTTTCATAGAAAATACCTTTGATCCGTTCACCTTAGCCCTCATTCTGTTGCATCGTCTATGAATTGATACATACCCAGCCTTCGTATTTTAAACGAATCCCAAAGCATGTTGACTGTTACCAGCTCAGTGCGTTTGTTGTTCATTCCTGACTTAACGCTTTGATGTGTTCACCAGATCCCGTCTTGTTCAATTGGAAAGCTTGGTGGCAGATTTTGAAGTCATTTCTCACTTGTTTTGACCACACAGACTCAAGAGGAAGAAGTAAATGAAACAAAAGGAACAGAGTGAAGGACAAAGGAAAGAGATGATTCCTAACAAGAAAACTACGAGATAGAAACCTATCAGGTGTGGATACCCACTCTAATGATCATGACATGCACCTGTAGATATTTTGTCAAGCAAAATCTGATGTTCAGCTCTTGTTGTACCTTTTCACCATGAAACTGGGCTTCAATGCTCCGCTTATCCAATCTGATTCACAATCCTTATTCGACTTGTAGTGCCCGAAAGGTTTTCACCATCAAGCCTCTCTCATTTCGTTCTTTCTCTCAACTTACAGTCGCCTCAAGGTGCCTGTGAAGATTTTCACCAATAAGACTCTCTCATTTTGACTCCTCTCAGCTCCCGTCGCCTTACGGTGCCCTTGAAGGTTTTCACCCATAAGACTCTCTCATTTTCATTATTTTTTTCTGCTTGGACCGGAGTATTGCCCCTGACATGAATCACCTCCACTTGCTCGACTTGGCATCGCTCGAAGACTGATCGGAAGGTCTTTCTTTGGACCGTAATGTGGGCTTTTGGATAGGGTTAGAAAGAAAGGGTATCAAAGGCTCAAAACAATTCAACATGGGTTCAACATTACAACTTTCGGAATCTGATTTGTCACAACAACCACAACTTCTGCCCCAGTTTCTTTCTTGGGGACTTTTGGACTTTTATTACGGTGTGACTGAACCTCAGAGAGAGGCTGCCTACATACCCGTTCGGGATCAAGTCAAACGTAGTTCAGGTCATAAAACTACGTTCGTTGTTGCAATCTTTCCTTTTCTTCCACTTTTCTTTTCTTTCCTTTCATTTCTTTTCTTTTCCTTTCCTTTTCTTTTCTTTTCTTTTGCTTTTCTCTCTTTTTTCTTCTGTTTTTATTCTCTATTCTTTTTCTTTGTTTTTTTTTCTTTTCCCTTTCTTTTTCCTTTTCTCGTCCTTTCTCTTCTTTTTTTCTTTTCTTTTCTTTTTCCTTTTTCACTATTTTTCTCTTGTTTCTCCATTTTCTTTCCCCGCTCGGGCTTACGAGTTTTATTATTAATTCCGAAAGAGGGGTATGCAATAAAATAACCGTGGCTCAAAGGGGTAACAAAGGATAAAGTGTTTGGATAGCAGAACAAAATGCCTTCGTCATTTCAATCTCCAAAACATGCCAAGTACAAACTACGCAATTAAACAAACTGAGGAAAACATAGGTAACATTTTTGATTGCACCAGAATTACTAACCATATCCACACATTTGCCTTCTGCATTTGTCCAGCACCATTTGGACAACAGTCTCGGTACCACGAGCGGCCCCTATAGACTTGGGGGCAAACTTGCCTTTGGTCTCAAACCGATGTGGCATGATGCATTTCAACAGTATTTCTTTATGTTCCGTCTGACCCAGTTTCACACAATTTGGGCTCGAAGAGATTTCAAAATCCCTCGACTGTCCTTACATTTTTAACATTGTTTTATTGCTTCTGACTTTAAAAACCAAGCTGAGAATTATGCGTGCATGTCATGTCACCAGAACCAGCACGAAAAGAATTGCAAAAGGAAAATGGAACTAGATAAAATGACTAGAAATGGCGGGAAACAGAGAATTGCATTAGACTGACGGTGAAAGGGTTTAAACAACGAAACAAGCAAACTAGATTAGAATTACAACCCTTAAACAAACCTAAACAGCACTACACAAGCTACTACGACGAGACAAACAAGACAAAGTGAAAGGATAGAAGGGTTTGAGTCACAAGGCAATATCCGGATTACAACCCTGAAATATCCCGGACAACAGAAATGACAACAAAATAAACCACCAAAACTTCCAAGAGATGGAGCGTCTTTCCAATTACCGAGCATGACGTCTTAGCCACTGAATTTCACACCAAGATTGCTGGAATTTTCACAAGACTTAATCACGTTGTTCTGAGCAAACTGCTTCTGGGTTTTTTCTGCCGGCTCATTCTCACGATCAATCATACCCACCATATGCGTCTCATTGTGCACAGGAGATGGATCTTGGCCAGTGTTTGTTGCCTCTGGATTTTTGTACGACGATGTCGCCTGCATCAATAAGCTTTTGAATTGCATTCTTCAGATTCCAACATTTCTCTATGTCGTGCCCCAGGGCACCTGAGCAGTATGCGCACTGTTGAGAAGGGTCGAACTTCTTTGTAGGAGGGTTCGGCACTTTTATCTGAATCGGCTTCAACATGTCCAGTGTCCTTAACCGCTGAAACAGAATGGCGTATGATTCTCCCAACGGAGTGAAGGCTTTCTTCTTTCGTAACCTCTCATTCTTAAATGCTGGATTGGGCCGGAAACCTGATCCGGGGTGTTTTTGGGAAGCTCGCGGGGGTAAATGGGCATTATTTTGAGTTGGGTACTGTGATGTGCGACTTTGGGATTTTTGTGGAGAGAAGTAGCGTCGGGGAAGGTCATCTAATGCACAAGGATAACCACGGGGACGATGTCGAGGCTGGAAGTATTGATCAGGAAAACCTATCGGATCGTCTTTTCCGTTCCTCTTTCTTCCAACCAAGCTTACTGGTACGTTCTGAATGGCTTTCGAACAACTCACGATTTTGCCTGACTTGATTCCTTCTTCCACTAGCTCCCCCATTTTTAACACATCATTGAAAGGCTTTCCCAGGGCCGGGATCAAATGACTGTAGTAGGTGGGTCCCTGGGCCTGTAGAAAAAGCTTAACCATTTCTTCTTCGCTGATCGGGGGACTGACTCGAGCAGCTTGCTCCCTCCATCTGAGCCCAAACTCATTAAAGCTTTCCTCCGGCCTTTTTTCGATCTTAGATAGCAAGGTGCGGTCTGGGGTGACACTTGATTTGCATTGGAAGTATTGGACAAAGTCCTGAGCCATATAACCCAATGTAAGCCACTCATCGACATTTTGATGACCATGCTAGTCCAAAGCTGCCCCAGTTAGGCTTTCACTGAAATATGCCATCATCACATCATCTTTCTCTCCAACAATCCTCATTTCGTTGCAATAGACCCTCAGGTGGGCTACCGGATCTCCACGCCCATCATACAAGTTGAAGTTTGGTACTTTGAATCCTGTGGGCAGGCTAGTATCATGTGGCACAATCAGTCCCTTGCAAGTCATGCTACCCTGACCTCCCACTCTTCACTTGTCCCTTAAGGGCTGTTCTGTGCTTGTCAACTTCCTGGGTACCTCATCTCGCCCTGCTCTTCCCGTAACCCTTTCATTTCTACCATGAATCTGCTCATCCCGGGAGCTCTTCTTGTATGGATCAAGGACCCTGTGGGCAACCTCTGGAGGGTGAAAATGGGCATTACGCGCTTTGGATGGGTATTCATTGTCTGGGGTAACGGATATGACAGGAGGGCAATATTGGGGAGAAGTGACTGCAGGATGCACGATGGAGCTACTAGGGTAGTTGGGGCGAGTGTGATAAGCGGGTGTATCCAGAGAATATGGAGGATCATCTGGTATTATGTTGGGAGTTTGGGTAAGGGTAGTGTCCAGGAAAATTGGTGGTGGCGGGGGTGGCGCCTTTCCAGTCATCCAGGCTTGATACATGTTTGTCATGTGTTGTCTCAGCATCCGCACCTCTTCAACCAACCCATTATCCCGTTCCTCCAACTGTTGTCGAACACCGGTATCAACCAACTCAGTTCTCTTGTTGTTTGCCATTGCCTTTTGTCCTTGTGTTGTAAAGAAGAGTTACCACTTTCAAACCACAAACCAACCACCTTTCTGGAATGACATGACAAAATGAAACCATCACGTTAGCGTTAGGGCATTTAATATATTGGTACCCGCACATTTGGGGAGTGAATGCACCTAGGCAGTTAACAGTTCCTATTATGCTTTTGATCGGTCACATGCGTCATCCCGGCCTTTTCATTTTCCTTTATTTGCCATGCCTTTCCTCTCATTCTTCCCTCGTGTTTTCCATTGTTTGTTTCTTGCCTTTCCCTCTTTTCTTTGCTTTCCTCTCATTTTCCTCTTTTTTCCTTTCCTTCTTTTCTTTTGCCTTGGTTTTTCTTGTTCCTATTCTCTCCTTTCCTCAAAATTGTTTTTCCGCTCGTTTCTTTCTTTTCTCTTGCTCTCTTTTTATTTTCTCTTTTTTGCCCTTTTTATTTTTTGTTTTTGGTTACGGTCGAATCCTATGGAGATTGCCTACGTATCATGACCCCGCATGAATCAGACCAAGCGTAGTTCTTGCAGAATAAATGTAAAGTAGAAGCAAAATATTTTTTTTCAATCTTATTGATAGCAAATAAGACTCAAAACAGCTAACAGACTCTAATGCAGAAAAGAACTACAGACTCCACCATCCCTATTCCATTTTAAACGAAAATACAGACTCAATCAACTGACTGACTTTTAACGAAAAGGAAATACAAACTCTAGTAGAAAAGAGATACAGACCTAAATGACCTAACTCTATTAGAAAAGGAAATACAGACTCAGAAGACAAACTCTAGTAGAAAAAGAAATGCAGACTCAAAAGACAATCATGAATACATTAAAGCTCCTGGTGCCCGCGGGACATCGTTCGGTCTCGCCGCGGGCCTATATGCAAGTTCCCCTTGAAGTCTGTCCAAGTCAGTCATTATCTGCTTCACAAATATCATTACTGATGCAAAGAAGGTGGTACGGATCATGTTCTCGCACATCTGGCATTTCCTGGTAATAGAATGAGCAACGGTTAAGATTCTCTCTCTGATTCTGCCTTTTTCTTGAAGCAACCGCCCTATCTGTTGAGTCCTAGCGACCAAAGTCTGCTCAGCTGCCTGGCTTTGTTCCCAGAGTTGTTGCAAGTCCATTTCTAACTGTGCCAACGCCATGTAGCAATGCTCTCTTTCGACTTTGAATTCTTTTGCCTGTTTGATTATTCGGTTCTCTGTAGCAATGACCTTTTTCTTTAATCCTGTGACCGCATTGTCATATTCTTCTTTCAACTGTTTAACCATGCAGGCCCGTTCTTCCGCGTTTTTAGCCAATTGTTTCCGAACCCCAGCTAATTCCTTTTCCGCTTTGTTGAGGTCAAAAATGTAGTCATTTACTTTTTGCCTTAGATTTTCTATAAGCTTTGTATCTTTAGCACTTCTGACAGGGTTGTCAGCCTCTAACTTCATCTTTTGGATTTGGGCTCGTAAGGCTTCATTCTCTTTGGCCAATTGTTTTCTCTCACCTTCATCAGCCGCGGCCTGCAAGCCGTTTTCAAATCGGAGGTCTTGGACCTGTTTTTCCAATGCTCCTATGCGGGCCCTGTACTCATTTTCTTTAGCTAACCAAGCCCACTGTCCTTGTGATGATTCAGCAAATTCCTGGAGGTGAGGTCTTTTGGCCGGTCATCCGAATGCAACGTCCCTTCTATACCAAGACTGATAATCAGGTGACACTTCTCCTTTGGCTCGATCCCGAACACAAGTATTTGCCGCAAAATATTGACATTCGCTCCAGACTTGGCGGACCATTGCTTCAGGAAACTGGCCATCGGGGCCAATCTCGACCACTTGCAAACTAAGATCATCATCCTTGGGTACTATCTGGCATCTCCCCAGCTGTCTCAACACTCGATACGGGGCGTAAGGCTGAATGCTTCTAAGCCCCATCAGAAGGAAATGTGGTCGGGC